>NC_088365.1:48115581-48123081 GCF_034508935.2 Berghia stephanieae | reverse complement strand
CATTGGTGGACAATGAGGTGACTTCCCCTGGGACAGCTTTTGTAGCGTCCATGTATATATATGTACACCGTGGATAGGCTGGCAGGCTGGCAGGCAGGCGTCAATGGGGTTCCAGTTTGTCTTGATATCTCTTGTGTATGTAATATGTGTGTGGATGTGTGTGTGTGTGTGGGGGGGTGAGTGTGTGTGGTTGTATGGTTGTATGTGTGGCAGTGTGTGTGTGGTGTGGTGTGTGTTAGTGTGTGTGTGTGGTTGTGTGTGTTTGTGTGCGCACGTTCGTGAGTGATAGAGAGAAGAGAGAGAGAGAGAGAGAGAGAGAGAGAGAGAGAGAAGAGAGTGAGATGAAGATAGATAGATAGATGAGATAGAAGAGAGAGAGAGAAAAGGAGAGAGATGAGAAGAGAGAGAGAGAGAGAGAGAGAGAGGAGAGAGGGAGTGATACAGAGGGTAGAGAGAGGAGACTAAAGAGAGAGAGAGAGAGAGAGAGAGAGAGAGAGAGAGAGAGAGAGAGAGAGTTTGTGTGTGTGTTTGAGTATGTGCGTATGAATATTTATATCCGTTTTGTTTTTCAGATCATATTTGTAAATTTGTTGTAAAAACAATTTTGTGTGTGTGTGTGCTTGTATTATAATAATAGTTTTTTGTGTGTCTTAGTCTTATAATATTTTACATCCAATCTTTGAGATTTTTTTCTCTCTAAAACATTCCTGGTATGACACTGATATTTTGCATGTCTATTAATTTTTATTTCAGTCGTGGCCATTTGTTATAGTGAATGACATAATCAGTCCTATAGTGAAACGTTTTGAACTGAGATATTGTCAAGTTTAGTTAAAAGGTCAATTTTGATCCAAAATGAGTTTCTGTCATAAATGATTAAATCAACCCTTTTAGTACATCTTCGGGAAATATCAAAGCTTAATTTCACTTCTAAATATTTTTTACAGCTAGTCAAGTTGAAAAAGTATGAAATTTGAGAAAAGGTGCTGGAAACATTTCCCATACATCTGACCATAACATGAAAAATCACCCGACTTACGTCAAACAAAGATTAAAATGCTCTGGGGAGCATTCTCTTTTAGAAAATGAAAAAAAAAAACAAAACGCAAATCCAAAATTTTCACCTTCCGACTGATTATGTTATGCACTGACAAATTTATTTAGTGATAGCCTTACAAAATGTCGTTGCAGAACAACGAACCGTTTTAGTGGTAAACATTGTTTTTTGTTTTACTATAATATATTGTCGCGGGGGTAACAAAATTACCCCCCCCCCCACCGACGGACGATTAAGGGGAAAAAACAAGTCGTACGAATAGAAAAAAAAAAGCTTTTATATAGAGCAATATCGACTAAACGTGCTCAAAGCGCTTTATGTAGGCCCCCTGATCAACAGAAACACGTAACACGTAGAACGAGGCATGGCCCCATTTAGGAGATATTACCATTTGTTTCCGACAGATACAACGCTGTTAACGGTCAGGTACGGTGAGAGAATGTGAGTAAAGAACCTTTTATGAACCCAGGAACTTCCAATCCATCCGAAAGCGAGTGTTATACCACAAGACCACATAGATAGCCGATCGTTCGGATTAACCTTGGATTCTTCTTCTTCTTCTTTTTCTTCAAGAACCAAGTCTGTACCAGACATCGGTGATCATGGTACGCCATTCATCTCTCTGAAAGCCTGTGCCAGACATCGGTGATCATGGTACGCCATTCATCTCTCTGATCAGATAACCTCAGAAAACTAATATTACTCTTCTCTTTCTTTGTCACCCAGCTGTTCAAACTATTCAAATACGTTTTTCATGGTCTATCTTTACTGTTTTTTACCTTCTATCTTTCCTGTGAGAGCAAGATGTTCAATACATTTATGTCCATTTAGGTGCCCTAAAAATTGCATTGTTCTTTTTCTTATTGTACTAATTAATAACCTTTTAGTTTCAGCTTGCTCAAATACTTCTTCATTAGTTTTCTTCTCTGTCCATGAAATTCTTAACATCCTTCTAAGAAACCACATTTCTGCTGCCTCCAGTTTCTTTCTAATGTCTTCTGTAATTGTCCAGCTTTCCCAGCCATATATAATAATACTGACCATACATAGGCTATTGCAATTCTTCTATTGCAATTAAGCTTGGATACTAATTGCAAAACGAACTGTAGTAAAGGAGTGGTCTGGATGCCTGTTTGTGTACGAGTATGTGTAGACGTATACATGGGCTAAAATTATGTGCACCTCCCGCACATTTATTGATATACAGGATGACAAACCCTAAACAACCCCAATAAACAAATAAAATTGAGCCAGGCTTGTTCCCTGCGTAACAAGGAGTTTGAGACAAAACACTAGATAATGTGCTAGATATTTGAAGCCGTTATATTCAATTTTTTTTCATTTGTTTTTTTTTTTTTTTTTGTTGTTTTTTGTTTTGTTTTGTTTTGTTTTTTAATTTGGAGAAAGCAGTATGCATAATTGGATTCAATAGTCTGATGTCACGTCGCCCAGCAACCGCGGCCATCGTGGTTCTAAACAAAGAAAATCGGTACTTTTTATTCTTCATGCTGGCTAGAACTTTTCATATGTCCTGTAATCAGAATGTGTAAAGGTCAAAACATGATCAGATTTATAATGATTTTTTTTTCTCCTCTGGATACGCTTTTATGCTCGTCGGAGAAATATTTCATAAGGGCGTCCGCCATTGTTCCGATAGTTTAGAGTCAGTTACTAAGTTACCATGCGTCATTATGAGGAAAGTGACGTTACGACTGTTGAAGCTTATTGTCATGTCAACTTTGAACAGATAAAAAATAAGGAGTTAAAATCAGTGTACAATTGGGAACAATAAATAGTGTGATGTCAAAATACTTGTTCCAATCTCATAGGAAGTGTGAAACCAGTCTTCCGGAGGACTGGATAATTGCCTTGTGCAACCGATCTTCTATTTTCAGAGTGATAACATCTTATTTTCTGCCCTATATAAATACTGGCCATCAACAAAGATTCTCGCTAATTTATTTACGCCCCTTTATCATAAGATACTAAAATATATATGCCAGCGTAGGATTCAATATGTAACCTATTCATTTTACAAGTCCTCCAGAGGAGTGGTTACACACTTCCAATGAGTCTTGAACCGGAACAAGGAAGGTGGGATGTCGTGACTTCCGCTTCACGTTTTGTTTCATTCAAATTCATATAATTTTATAAACAATTTTGTTGTTGTCTTCACCAGAAAGTTAAATAAGGGCTTGTGACGGCAATGGAGCCCATCGACGAGGTGGGGCCTCTATCGGCGGAAGAGGGCCCGTGTGCCACTTGGTGCCTCACAGAGTTCCAGAGCGAATCGGTGGGGCTGGAACACGAGAAACCCACGGATTTTGTCACCTCACAGGTTTGTGGAACTTTTGTATTGCATAATCGTCGTCGTCGGTGTCGTCATCGTCGTCATCGTCATCTTCCTCCTCCTCCTCCTCCTCCTCCTCCTCCTCCTCATCATCATCATCATCATCATCATCATCATCGTCGTCGTCGTCGACGTCTTCATCATACTACTCCTCCTCCTCCTCCTCCTCCTCCTTCTCCTCCTCCTCCTCCTCATCATCATCATCATCATCCTCATCATCGTCATAATCACCATCATCGTCTAGGTCTTTTTTTTCCCAGAAAGACCTGATTGAAAAATAAGATATTTTTTGTACTTCGTTTCATGATGTCTATATTTTCAGCTATGATCATTTCCTTTCTCGATTGCCTTATCTCTTTAATTCTATTATCGTTTTCTTCCTTCGTCTATTTCCTTCAAAATACCGCCTCCCACCTCCCCCCTCCCCTCCATTTTCATCATCTTCTCTCCTTCAGAGAATGTGAGTAAAGTGCCTTATTCCAAGGACTTAAGCATGCGCCGCTTAGCTCATTACTCGAACCTTGGACTTTCCGGATCAAAGGCGGCAACTTCTAATGGATACTACTATGTTTGATGATCTATCCAGGACGCAAACTCAGCGCCGAAATCGTGTACGGTCGTGAACCTTCCCGGAAGCTTCGCCACGACGCAACGTTCAATTAGATGTTCGGCGGTTTCTGGCTCTTGACCAGATACATGCAAGTGGACAGGTGGCAAGTCCCCACTGATGAAGGGAGCAGTGCCTTGAGGCAGGTCCTCGACCGAAGTCGGTTCGCTGCCACCCAGTGTCTCCTCTTGCTGGTGGAAAAGCCTGGCAACCTCTTCCCCAGTTTCGAGGAGTCGATGTCCCCCGCCCCCTCGAGGGATTGAATTCTTCCAAACCGACTTCCATCTCATATCATATTATGCAGCTTTGTCCGAAATCAGGGAAGCTAAGTACAAGAGTTGCCGGGACTTATTTCCGCTGGAAACAGGGGCACCGTCCATTATGCGCTTGAGAAGGGGTATACCCATTCGCTCTCGTTTTTAAGCCAGTTGTTTGTAATCGTCTCCCGCCGGACATCGGGAGGGGGAGGGGGGGGGGGGGGGGGTGGTGGCTTACTTCCATTATCGGGCCCCATTCCCTAGGTGTTGTTGCATGCATGGGCTTGCTAAGCTTTACATCTACCATCTCAACGCTGGTTCGAAGGCGATTGTCATATCACAAGACCGCCCATACTAGCACTACTACAATTTATGAGCCCGTACCTTATCGATATTTGATCATGAAGAGGCTCGTAGTTGAATTAGAAACACAATGACAAACAACAGACTGGCGCCTTGACTTATTCCATAATCCTCTATATAGATGGAATGAAGTTGATGTCACTCAGGCCTTCGTTTTTGCTTTTTCTCACTAAACTGTATTAATCAGACTATTATAAACGTTCATGGTTACACATAGTTTTGTGTGTTGGACCGTTATACTTCCGAATGGCAATGTTATGAGCTTCTTAGCCAAGCGCATACTATCTATACTAGTACTGTTATGCAGTCTAATGGTATGACACTCGCTTTCAGACCAGGAGGTACAGGGTTCGAGTCCCACTCTAAAAGACGCAAAACTGAGTCACTAGAAAAGGCCCATTACTCACATTCTCTTACCGTTCTCGTGTGTGAAATGAATACCTGGTCGTTCACAGCATTATCTCCGACAATCTACTATCATCTTACAGGCGTCATGTCTCGTCCTAGATGATAAGAGTTGCTGTTAGCCAGACATCTCTTGTAAAGCGCTTTGAGCAAATTTGGTGAATATTGCTCTATATAAATGCTCAAAATGCTCAAGTTTTAGTCTAGTTCGCTATGACTTTTCCCCTATCTCTCCTAAAGGAAGTAAAACATCTTACCCAGACCCTTCTGTCTATGACTTTTTACCATCACTCCTCTAGGAGAATAGGACATTGAACACATCTTATCCAAACCCTCCTGTCCATGACCCTCTCCCCCTACCCTTCCCCGCATCTCTCCTCTAAGAGATAGGGCATTGAACACATCTTATCCAGACCCTCCTGCGATGAGTCTCCCCCCCCCCCCCCACCCCCAATCTCTCCTCTGAGAGAATAGAACATTTAGCACATCTTATGTTGTTGGTCAGGGAACCCTTGTTAAACGCTTTGACCACGTTTAGTGGATATTGCGCTATTTAAGATCTCAAGTGAAAGACGTCGAAAGAAAGAACAGTTCGGCCTTCGAGCGAGATCTTACTCCATTTGCTTGAGAATTGCCGTTTAACCTTCTCCTCAACACCTATTGGAAAATCGTCACATTTGTTACGAAGCATCCGTCACTCTTCTCATCCAGATTTCACTTCCTTTTGCTACAGCTATAAAAACTTGACATTCTGTAATAGAGTCCATATTGTCGAACAATATTATGTCTAGAATGTGCTTGTTGCTTTTCTGTTTGAGTCTTGTCTGTTTTTGTATTGGGTAGGTACGAAGTTTTGGGGAACATTCTGAAAATGGCTGGTAAGGAGAGGGTTAAATTGCATCTGCATTATACATTACACCAAGGCTATTATTGTTGTTATTAACCGACTTTTCCGCCATGCACATTTCTATCTTCATAATTAATTAATTAATTAATAAACCCGCCGGTGATTGCTATTATTCCATCCACATCCGCAAGGAGAATATGTATTATGTATCACTTCTCGGCTCATTAATTAATATCTGCTGATTGCATAAGGAACTAATTAAATTCTTGTCTCGCTGGAGATCTGGCAAATATGAACCAACACCTACAGGATATGTGACCCACGGAGTTAATCTGGTGTTATGGCAGATGAACTAAATGTAGAAGATTTGATAGTTGAGTCAAATAGACGGTCAATAATAGAAAAATTAACATTTTCCGAATCCTTTAAAAAAATGTTGGATCCAAAATCTACTCATCAAACAAATGTGGCATAGTTGCACACATATGTAATACCTTATGATTGTATAGTGGCGTTTTGATAGATGGTAATGATATTCCTTTGCATTGTGTTGTTGAAGTTAACAATGACTAAAGAGTTCAAGGGCCAATGATGATAAATGAATGTACAACATCAAGACATTCAATTCAAAGTCCAGATTCCAAGTTTCATTTCTTACTGTTTTATTTGTTGTGATAAATCCGAAATCCAAATCAAATAGCATGGTCATAATTCATTCAGTTTCATAAATTCCAAATCCGTAAAAATAATCCAAATGTTTAGTTATTTTGACTATGTAACCATTTTCTATATTCGTGGAATATTTCTAAGTCCGTATAAAGCAATCAATGATGGTGAGCACAAAAGGTTTAGAGTAATAATTATGTGAAGCTCAAAGTAAAGTAGATTTTAGAACCCCGGTTTGATCAGAAACACTCTGTTTTATAGCCTATAACAATAAACACCCAAATAACCAAAGTTCAATTTTTACGACCAAATAACAAAAAGCAACTACAATCTGTTGCTTTTATTCCCAAATACCAATCAACACCAATAAAAGAAAGTACTTTTCTAGAACTCAGCACAATGTCCAGTTCATTAACTTGGGACGTAAAACCGTCCTACACCCATTAAATATTGATCAAAAACGAGAGAGCATCAATCTGTTGCTGATATCCCCTGAGTTTTATACTTATCACCCGAATTGTAACGACAGTGTTTAATGAATGGACAACAACTGAAAATGAATGCAATCTGCTACAGTTATCCCCATTGTTCTTTCCAATATTGGTCAAGTTTTATTGTCACGTTTTTTCTACAAATTCTTGCGAAATAAACTTCTTGCATAAGCTTACTCTCTTACACAAATACAACACTATAGACAACAACAACAACAACAACAACAACACCACCACCACCACCACCACCACCACCAACAACAACAGCAACACCGACGACGACAATACCAATAACAATTGTGCGGCTATGTGGTCGTGTGGTATGACACTGGCTTTCGGATCGGAAGGTCCTGGGTTCGAGCCTCGCTCGGCGCATAATTGAATCCTTGGAAAGCTTCTTTACGCACATTCTCTCACCACACTCAGGTGTAAAATGAGTACCTGGTCATTAATAGCG
>NC_088365.1:48095581-48110581 GCF_034508935.2 Berghia stephanieae | reverse complement strand
GACACAATGCATTATCTCATACGGCTTCGATTTCCAAGCCCGTAAAAATAAAATCGTCAAAAACAATTAATTCAGATCTATTTTATATTTTTTTTTGAAAACGAAGAATTGATTCGCGAAAATTTGAAACCAGATTTTTCATTTCCTCTCGAGCTGCCCAATGAAATTGAGGGACATGCAATGACGGGAAGTGAAGGGAGACAGATGCATTGTGGGATTCGTGGATCTTGTAACGTGTGAGATTGTTTTGGCCGATACGATACGAAATACAATAAATAATATAAATATTCTTTTAAAGATTTACGCAAATTCACACAAACACACACGCCCACACACACACACACACACACACACATAAACAGGCGCACGGAGAGACAGACAGTTAGATAGAAAGAAAGATAGATAAATAGATAGACAGATAGATAGATAGATAGATAAATAGGTAGATAGAAAGATAGAAAGAGAGACAGACAGAGAGAGAGGGACGGAAAGAGAGAGCGAGAGCGAGAGAGAGAAAGAAAGAAAGAAAGAAAGAAAGATAGAGAGAGAGAGAGAGAGAGAGAGAGAGAGAGAGAGAGAGAGACGGCGTATGATAATAAAATATTATTAGCAATATATGAGAGAGAAAGATAGACCACGGAGAGAAAGACAGACGGAGAGAGAGAGAGAGAGAGTGAGTGAGCGAGAGAGAGAGAGAGAGAGAGGGAGAGAGAGAGAGAGAGAGAGAGAGAGAGAGAGAGAGGCGGAGTGGAGAGAAAGTGAGAGAGAAAAATAGAGAGTGATTGCGATAGAAAGAGGGAGGTGGGAGGGATTAAAAAGATATAGAGAGATGGGAAACAGAAATGGCGAGAGATAGATAAAGAAAGAAAGAAAGAAAGAAAGAGAGAGAGAGAGAGAGAGAGAGAGAGAGAGAGAGAGAGAGAGCAAATAGGTTTCGTTAGCGTGAGACGGATAATAGAAATTTTGCTTGCTACCCTTTGGATAAGACGCGACCAATGTATTTTTTGGAGTTATACATATAACGAAATATCCACTAAATTATGTACTCAAAGCGCTTTACAAGGTTTACTAGCCAACAGCAACACTTAACATAAAGGACGAGACATATATATATATATATATATATATATATATATATATATATATATATATATATATATATATATATATAAATAGATATATAAAATATATATAAAATTATTTTTTCCCCGACAGAGGCAACGCTGTTAACAGACAGGTCCTCATTGTAAAAAAATTCCAATGACTTAGACAAGTATACGCCGCACAGGGAGGGAATCGACTCCATAACATTCCGGTCCGAAGGCAGCAGCTTCTTATGTTCACACTATTATGTTATGACGATCGACCCAATCAGCAAAGTCCGGTCCGCATTCGTGCACCGTCGCGAACCCGCCTGGTAGCATCGTCACAACACACCTTTCGACTAGATGCTCTGCCGTTTCGGGTTCTTGCCCACAGCGTGGACATATTGGACAGGAAGTTAGACCCCACCGATGTACCGGTCCGAAGGCGAGTGTCATACCACAAGACCACATAGCCGCATATTTAAGAAACATAACTATCTCTCTCTCTCTCTCTCTCTCTCTCTCTCTCTCTCTCTCTCACACACATACACACAAACACACACACACACGCTTTCTGTGTCCCACTCTCTCTCTCTATCTCCATCTCTCTATTTTTCTCTCTCACTTTCTTCGATTAGCTTTCCCCCTCTGCCCCCCCCCCCCTCTCTCTCTCTCTTCCCCCCCCCCCTTCTCTCTCTCTATCTCCCTGGTCTCTCTTTCTCTCTCTCATCTATCCAAATATTTACTTATCATACACCCTCTCTCTCTCTCTCTCTCTCTCTCCCTCCCTCTCTCTTTCTCTCTCTCTGTTTTTGTCTGTATCACTCTCTCTCTCCCTCTCTCTCTCTCTCTCTCTCCATCTCTCGTTAATGAATGTGTTCAATTCAACTTAAATGTTTTAAGATAAGCTAAAAATTTAGATCTTATCCAGTAGGTTCACATAAATACCGTTATGACACGTTTGGTAACAAATATACTGTGATTATGAATAGTGAGGTCTCTCCATTTTCACTCTTTCGTTACTAGTTGAACGGTGCGTTGTGACGAAGCTTCCGGGCGGTTTTGCGACGGTGCACGAGTGCGGTAAGGTATTTGCTGATTGGGTCGATCGTCATAACATAGTAGTGTGAGCACAATTCATTAGAAGCAGCAATCGTATCTGTCGGGTTGTGGGTTCGAATCCTCATCCCCCGCAATGTTTTTATTCTCTACTGTATTCTGTCACTTTTCTTTTCAGTTTACGTCTTGGGGGCGAAGTGCCCGAGTGGTTAAGGCATTGCACTGTGACCCGGAATGTCCTGGGTTCGAGCCCAGCTTCAGGCATTTTTGTTTTTTTCCTTGGGCAAGAATATCAACCCCCAATTTTCTCCCTTAGACAACATGGGTGATTCCTGTTGACATCAGGCCCATCAATCTTGTCTGATGAATTATCTATAATATCCCTTCGTGGAATGCTTAGGCGACGATCATATCTTATGATGTCGTGGCGGAAGGGCATATTTTTTAAATTTTATTTTATATCTTGTTATTATTGGAATAAATGAAACATTGTGATTCCCATTGAGCATGGTAAATACGTGGAAATGCTCTGTAATGTTAATAATTATGCGCATACTTATATTATTGTGCCTCTAATAAATAACCCGTGGAATTTAGCGTGGGTGACCGATTTGCATTGGGGTCGGTAGTCACAGAATGGTAATTAATGCCTTTGTTATAACTCATATATCACATTTAGGGGAGAAAGGGAGAGGGAGAGAGATAGAGATAGATAGATAGATAGATAGATAGAGAGAGAGAGAGAGAGAGAGAGGGAGGGAGAGGGGGGGGAGGGAGAGAGAGAGAGAGAGAGAGAGAGAGAGAGAGAGAGAGAGAGAGAGAGAGGGAGGGAGAGGGGAGGGGGGGAGGGAGAGAGATTAGTATGCGGTATTATTAGTCATTACCATGAAATTGCTCTATCGTGCCATTAGCGTTTCCCTTGGTATGCATCAAATGTTGTGGAATGACTGGGCAATTCGTACGTATATATATATATATATATATATATATATATATATATATATATATATATACAACGCAATAGAAATAGCAAAAAGCTTGATAAAAATATTGAACAAAAATATCAACTAACTCCCCCCCCCCCTAAAATTGCAAACCAACAACAACAACAACAACAACAACAACAACAACAACAACAACAACAACAACAACAACAACAACAATAACAATAACAACAACAAAAAACATTAAACGAACCCCAACAAAATATCAGTCCCACCACCCCAAAAAAAAACAAAAACAAAAAAGAAAAAAAAAAACTACCAAACAAAAAAAAAAAACGAAAAAAAAACCCCACCAAAAGCAAAACAAAAGCAAAAACAATAATTGCTTCATTGCTTATGCAAAGCTTGCGACAATGCACCAGAGTTGGACTGCAATACGATTCAATAGTCTGATGTCACGCGCCCGGCAACGGCGGCCATCTTGGCCTCTAAACAAAGAAAATCATTACTTTTTATTTTTCATGCTGGCTAGAACTTTTCATATCCCTTGTGATCAGAATGTGTAAAAGTCAAAACATGATCAAATTTATGTGTTTTTTTTTCCTCTGGATACCCTGCCTTTATGCTCGCCAAAGAAATATTTCATACGGGCGTCCGCCATTGTTCCGATAGTTTAGAGCCAGTGTTACTAAGTTACCATGCGTCATTAGGAAGGAAGTGACATTACGACTGTTAAAGAGTCAAGGAAACAAAAAGGAAGATCCAACAAACACAGCAACACACATTATAATGAGGCCTGAAGACAAGGCAAGGAAGTGACTGTAACAATTAAAGAATAAACCCTCTCCTTACCAGCTATTTTCAAGATTTAACCGAAAACTTCACACCCAACTAACACAAAATAGACTTTTTATCACTCAGACATAATATCGGTAACATTCTTGCATTGCATATTTTCTTTAAGTGAAACATGCTCTACAACACACACTGTTCATTTTCCTTAAATTTTATGATGTACAAAAGAAATTTGAATAAGAAAAGTGTTGGTTGTATCGTAACGAAATATGACGATTTTCCTATAGTTGGTAAGGAGAGGGTTAAAGAACTCCCCGCACCCCACCCCCCCCCTTTCCCCACATAATGAAAAAAAACAAAAAAAAAACAACAACAAACCTTCACCCACACAAACAAACTAGAAAAGAAAAGAAGTGATAGATCGGATCATTGTTCTTTCCATGGTTGGGAAACGGGACGGCAGCGGAGCCGGAAGTGGCCTCTTGTGGAATGATCCAGCGCTATGGCGTCGCGGATTGACGGCGCACGGTTCCGGAACACGTTCATGAATGGAATGAAAGTATTTGCAGAATTGGTCGATCGCGGTTACAAAAATATTGTTGCAGTCTATAACCCTCCCCCTCCCCACCCCCAAATAATAAAAGATAAAGATTTAAATAATTGAGCTTTACACGGCGCAATATCCGCTTAACGTACTCGAAGCGCTCTACAAAGAATCCATAGAAAACAGGAAAGATAACATGTAGGACAAGACATGTTGCCTGCTAGGCGATGTTGCAATATTTTCCCCCGACGGTTGAAGGCCAGATATTTGTTCATTTATGTTGTAAAGCGCTTTGAGCACGTTTAGTGGATATTGCGCTATTTTTTTACACCTCAGTTCGTGAGATAATGTGATTAATGAGCCTTTTCCAAGGACTCAACTATGCGCCGCTCACAGCAGGACCTAACCCTTAGATCTTCCGATACGAAGGCAAGTGTCATATGACTAGACCACAAAACCCACACAACTTGGTGGCTTTGTTACCCTTAGTTTGACACTTGCCTTTGACATGTAAGATCCCTGGTTCGAGACCCGCTAACGTTGATGGCACAAAATGAGTCCTTGGAAAAACAATAAGTACCTGACTGGAAACAATGTTATTTCTGTGGTCCCCCGAAAAAAAAATCAACAAAAGATATCAGCGCGTTACAGGCGTCATGTCTCGTCCTGTAATATGTTAAGTTTTGCTGTCAGCTTGGGACTCTTCGTAAAGCGCCTCAAGCACGCTAAGTGGATTATGCTCCATATCATAAAAGCTCAAGTTTTCAAATTGTCATAAGCTACTGTCCTCTCCATCTATTTATGATTTGCGTTTATCCAAAATACTCACAACATCCTCCAGCCGGATATAACGTACCAACAGAAAAAAACCTTTGTGTAACCGTAAACGTTTATAGTCTGATTGACAGAATGTAGTGAGAACTACTCCAAAAAATAGCTGGCTAAAACATTAACAAAGAGGTGAGTGACGTCAATTTCATTCCTCCTATTGCGCGTCTATTTTACTTTCAAGTAGTCTGAGTAATACCAATAATAACACCGTGAATCATTGATGCGTGACGTTATTGCCAATATTATTAGATAGGAGTATGACGATCTGTGTGTTGATATAATTTATCAATGAGTTTGTTATTCATGGCACGTGATTCAATCAGGTACTCATCCAGCATCCCGTTCATTCAAGTCCATATCCATCCGCATGGTCACAAATATTTCTTTTCACTCCCACGCACAATCGATATTAACATTATCCCTTCTCCTGATTCAATCGTTCATTCAATTGATCGTTCCTTCTTTCTTTTTTTATCAAGGGGCGGGTTGGGTCTTTTCTTTAAAAAATGTAATAACTTATATTGGGCGGTTTTAATCATTCTGTATCGTCACTATAGGTTAAAAAGCAACATTTTTGGTGAAAAATATAACTTATCTGTTTTTATATCCCTTTTGCGACTTAATTTGGGGGTCTGGCTTAAAAAAATATAACGATCTTGTGGCAAACGTTCTACAAAAACTAATGAAGTGCCATTATAGCATAGAGAGATTTTACGACCTTAGCTTATGGGATTTTTATAACATTACAAAGTTGAGAATCGAAATGTTATGACAAAATTGATGATTCATGTCCCGTCCTACATGTTAAATGTTGCTGTTGAACAGGGACCCCCTGTAAAGCGCTTTGGGCACATTTAGTGGATATTGCGCTATATAAAGCTCTTTTTAAAAATGTATAATTTTGATTAGAAATCAAAATACACATGCCTTATCAAAAACGAAATCTCTATGGTTACATAATACATTATCTCTGTGATAACACGAAATTTTCATACAAATTCATTGAATAGATTGTGAGAAACGTTTGACACAGTATCCCTTACCCTTAGAAAAATGACATATTGAGAAAATATCAAAATAGCTTTCTGTTTTTCACACTTTTCATACCACCAGTACCCTTTTCGACTGTGTTTTTCGTGTCTTCATTGTCTATTTATAGAAGTTGGACTTCAGTAATATTATTTTTAAGATGATTAAATATCGTTTTTCATCAAAATCTCAATATGTGGAAGGATGTTCCTAATAATTAGACCCAAACCGTCCCTTAAAGCAATTAATTCCTGTGTGTATGCATTTTGTCTGTCTGTCTGTCTGTCTATCTGTCTGCCTGTATGTCTGTCTGTATATCTGTCTGTCTGTCTGTCTGCCTGTATGTCTGTCTGTCGTTCTGCCTGTATGTCTGTCTGTCTGTCTGCCTGTATGTCTGTCTGTCTGTCTGCCTGTATGTCTGTCTGCCTGTATGTCTGTATGTCTGTCTGTCTATCTTACTGTCTGACCTACATATTTACTGATTGCGTGATTTCTTGACTGACTGATTTACTCAACTAAATATTTTACTTATTAAAGCGTTCAACAACTCACTTTTTTAATGAAAAAAATATATAACTATGACCAAAGTTGCTCAATTAATTTACATATTAGTTTTTAACTTTAAAAAACCCCCGAACAACAACATAAAAAAGACAATCAAACAAAAAATCCCAACAAAACAAAATAAATGAACAAAGAAAACGACCAAAAACAAACAAACAAACAGCAACAAACCCCCCCCCCCCCCCACACACAAGACAAAATAAAAGAAAACAACCAAAAAAAAAAAATTAAATAAAGAAATCAACCAAACAAAAAAAAAGCAAAAACATAAAATCAGGTCTCATGTTGTATCTGCAGCACTCACTGAGGACAGTCAAGTTGATTTTTCAAAATAATTAAATACATTAGAAAAAAAATGCCTTATTTTATCATAATATTGAGCTTTTGTTGAGTTGTTTTTTTTTTATTGAGCTTTTTTATATAGCGCAATATCCACTAAACATGCTCAAAGAGCTTTACAATATCTCATCTTTCTTTTCTTTTTTTTCCTGGCACTGTTCCCTGCACGACTTGTGATATTTATAAATAAATAAACCCGTGACTTCCCCATCAATAAATCACTATGTGTATTTCCTTACCAACCATTCGATCGATCGATAGGACACGGTGGTTGCCAAGATGTTACCCAATCTCCGGTGATTCAGTCATCACTACTTAAACCAGTGGTCAGGCCATGACGTCATCAGACATGCTATTGCGCGTCATTTGTTTTTTTTTTTTTTGGGGGGGGGGGGGGGTGGGGGGGTATTTTCTTTTACTCACCCGCCAAGTCGATTATCACTTTCCTAATTCATTCATTCATTCATTCATTCATTCATTCATTCATTCATTCAGCAATCATTCTTTGACTCTTTAATCGTATTCATCCACATCATCCATTCCTTCATTAACTCTTTAATTTCATTTATTCAGTCACTCGCTTCTCTTTAATTTCATTCATTCATTCATTCATTCATTCATTCATTCATTCATTCATTCATTCATTCATTCATTCATTCATCTTTAATTACATTCATTAATATTTTCATTCACTCTTTTCACATTCATTCATTCATTCATTTCCTCTTTAACTCCATTTATTCATTCATTCACTCTTTTATTTATTTATTTATTCATTCATTCATTCATTCATTCAATATCCAACTCATTCATTCATTTCATCGACCCACCACCAACCCATTCACCCATCCAGTTATTCCCCCATCTAATTCATCCCTGTGTTGATTTAAAACAACAATAATAATCAACTAATCAATGCGTGACTAGTTACGTGACTAACGGATTGACTCATTGACTCATTGACTCACATAGCCTTGACTCTCTCCTTACCAGCCATTTTCAGATTTTCCCCAAAAATTCACACATCCACCCAAATTTCTTTTTTTTTTAATCGAGCTTTTATATTGCGCAATATCCACTAAATGTGCTCAAAGCGCTTTACAAGGGGTCCCTGGTCAACAGCAACATTTAACATGCAGGACGGGACATAACTCAACACAAAAATATTGTTTTCTTACTTAAACAGAAAAAAGAACAAATACTTTCTGTAGATAATATTTATTATTCAGCAGAATGAGCTCTACAGCACATTGACAATTTTTTATAGCTATAACGAAAAAATACAACTTAAATTTTGTGATGTACAAAAGAAATCAGAATGAGAAAATTGTTGGTAGCACCGTAACGAATGTGACGATTTCCCTAGGGTGGTGGAAAGGATTAATCACCACAGCTGCTCATTAAGTAATTTACTCACTAATAGCTCAAGTGATTAATACCTTGGTAGGATCTTTTTGAGCTCCCAAGATGGACAGGGCAGTAAGTCACTTGCTGTACCTGCTATCCTCCTAGAATATTATGTTTTCTGAGTTCTTATCTGTCATCTTCTGGAGTGGGATTATTTTATTTTGTCCTGGCCCTGTCCGGGGTCATTTGCTGAGAGGGAAACAGTCAAATAATATACGGCGTTGTTTTTGTTGTAAATCGTCTCTCTGTTCTGTGCTCATCGTTATGCGGCTATGTGGTCTTGTGGTACGACACTCGCTTTCTGATCGGAAGGTCCTGGGTTCGAGCCTCGCGCTCGGCGCATAGCTGAGTCCTTGGAAAAGGCTATTTACTCACATTCTCTCACCGTACTCAGGTATTAAATGAGTACCTGGCCGTTAACAGCGTTGTCTTTGTCCGAAATATTGTAATATCGCCTATCAGGCGACATGTCCCGTCCTACATGTTAAATGTTGCTGTTGACCAGGGACCCCTTGTAAAGCGATTTGAGCACATTTAGTGGATATTGCTCTATAAAAAGCTCAATTATTTTTTTTTACTCATCGTTATATTTTTTGTACTGAAAATAATATCTTGTAAACATTAAAGTGTGTTCTATTTAGTAGGAGACACGTGTGCTGATGACTTTTAGGGGATCTCAAACAAAATACACTGATAATAACGTGCTCGTGCAATCTACATCTTTTTCCTATTTTAGACAAACCAACAGCAACTTCACGTAACATGTAGAAAGATACATGGGGCCTTTTAGGTGCTATTACCATTTTTTTCCTAAAGAGACAACGATGTTAACGGCCAGGTGTGTCGTTGTTGCACACATACTCGTATATGAAGGCTAAAGATCGTATAGTGGCTTTTTGATAGATGGTAATGATATTCATTTGCATTGTGTTGTAGATGTTAATAATGATTTAATCTTACTTTTTCTTGGATGCTTTTATTGTAGTTCTAGAATACTTCTTTGGACAACCCAATTCTCTTTCTATTATTCTATTGGCCATGACGTGGCCTAAGTTTGTTGCAAGGGCCGTAAAACCATCCTTATAAAACAAAACAAACAATCAAATGATCAATTAACCGATCAATAAAATAATTAATTAATCAATTAATCAAATAATGAGGAAACTGAATAATGAAGAAGAATGTATCACATATCACCAGTTGTTTTATTTAGCTTTTTCAATACTAACATTATAATCGATTTCCCTTGGTTTTGTTTTACTTTAATAGTTTGTTTATAGATATCGATAATCGACGTGGAAGCGCTAAAAAGCCTTTTTAACAGTTAGCTACACGGGTAACTGCTTTGTCGATTCTCTTGATTTAATATCGATTTGTCATAATATTTACACGCAGAGCATATCAAATATGAAATGTTCTGCCCCGTTTCGGGATTCTAATTATCCTCTATTTGCTCGCATCAATTGACATTGTATTGAATCGATCAAAAATCGATACGTCTAATGAATATTTCAGAAGATTCGATTGTTTGATTATCGTCGAATCGATATTATTTGTTATGGCGCGTGATATTAATCAGAAGGCCCCTAAAAGAACTTGAGGTTAAATGTTTACAAGAATGGAAATCGATATTTTAATTATAATTTTGACTTGCAACATCGATAACACAGAGGTCGATAATAGCTGTGACAGGTATAGATTTTGTGAAACAAAATCAAAAAAACCCCACCAAACAAAACAAAAAAAACCGCAACCCCCCCCCCCCCCCAAAAAAAAAAAAAAAAACAAAAAAAAACAACAAAAAAAACAACAAAAAAACAACAAAAAAAAAAAACAAAAAACAAAACAAAAACAAACAGAATGAACAACAACAACAAAAGAACAGATAAAACGGGGTTATAGGCCAGAAATGTCATTTTAGATCTGCGTGCGGTGAGAGAATGTTAGTAACCCCCCCCCCCCCCCAAAAAAAAAAAAAAAAAAAAAAAAAAAAAAAAAAAAAAAAAAAAAAAAAACAAAAAACAACAACAACAACAACAAAAAAAAAACAAAAAAAAAACACAAAACACAAAACAAAAACAACAACAACAAAAAACCCTACCCAAAGACTCAATTTTGCACCGTTCAGAGGGGAATTCGAGCCCGGCACAGTTCAGTTCGAAGGCAGGTGACTTATCAGTAGACCATAAATCTCCAGTAGTAGAGAATTAATTTGAATTTTTCTTTCTATTGCGTCTTAAAAACAAAGAAAGATTGTTCTTGTCAAAAAAAAAAAAATAATAAAAAAATGCGTGTTACTCATAATACGATTATGTGGCCTTGTGGTATGACACTCGATTTTGGATCGGAGGTCACGGGTTCGAATATCGCTCAATGCATAGTCGAGTCCTTGGATAAAGGCTCTTTATTCATATTCTCTCGCCACACTTGTGTAGAATGAGTTCCTGGTCGTTAATAACTTTGTCTCTGTAGGCAAAAAAAAAACAAAAAACATCTGTAATATCGCTTAATAGGCGTCATGTCTCGTTCTACATGTTACCCGTTGTTGTTGGTCACTGCCCATTTGTAAAGCGCTTTGAGCACGTTTAGTGGATTTTGCGCTATAAAAAAGCTCAAGTGTTTTTCTTTTACATCAAAGTTCATATCTTTTCCTATTGATGCTATGTGCTTTTCTCAAAGGCCCACAACATCCGCCAGCCGGATATAATATACCAACACAAAACTATGTGTAGCCTTCAAGGTTTTTGTTTGATCGATACAATTTAGTGAGAGCTATTCATTTAAAAAATGTGCGGCTATGTGGTCAAGTGGTATGACACTCGCTTTCGGATCGGAAGGTCCTGGGTTCGAGCCTCGCTCGACGCATAGTTGAGTCCTTGGAAAAGACTCTGTACTCACATTCTCTCACCGTACTCAGGTGTAAAATGAGTACCTGGCCGTTAACAGCGTTGTCTTTGTCCGAAAAATTGTAATATCGCCTAGCAGGCGTCATGTCTCGTCCTGCATGTTAAATGTTGCTGTTGACCAGGGACCCCTTGTAAAGCGCTTTGAGCACGTTAAGTGGATATTGCGCTATACAAAAGCTCAATTATTTTTTTTTAAATGCTGGCTAAAAACAAGAACAAAGAGCTGATTGACGTCAATTTCGTTCCTTCTATACAATTTAGTGGGAACTAATCATAAAAAATGGCCGGCTAAAAACAAGAACAAAGAGCTGAGTGACCTCAATGGCATGCATTCTATTCACGCCTTTATTTCATTTATGTTTTATATTGTCAAACCGTTACGTGGTGGTTTCAACTCCATCAAGATGAAAAGAAGAAGGCACTCTGGAAACACAACCCGTGCCATTTAAAATAAATGTTATATTATTTGATCAAAGTAACTTTGCCTCCAGGGGAAACTTTGCCTCTTTCTGAATTTTGGAGCTTTTTGATCACCTATCGTATTCTTGATTCATAATATAGATAGAATGAACTTGACGTCACTAGGGTCTTTGTTATTGCTTTTTGCCATCCACGTTTATGTGTAATTCTCACTTAACTGTATTGGCCAGACTATGAAAGTTCATGGTTACACATAGTTTTGTGTGTTGGTCCGTTGTACTTCCGGATGGCAATGTTGTGAGCTTCTTAACCAAGCGCATTCTATCTATATAGTTTTGATCTCGGTTTACATTTTATCTCAATCCTTCATCTCATTGTCGCTCTATTTCTCTCTCTCTCTCTTTCTCTCTCTCTCTCTCTCTCTCTCTCTCTCTCTCTCCCCTTCCTTGCACACACACAAACACACACACACACACACGCACACACACTTTTATCTGCAATATTTTAACTATAATGCCAATGGAATGTAACATATTTCCGTTTCTTGTTTACCTGACGAAGGCCAAAGGCCGAAACGTCGTTTCCTTTGTTTTGTATCTTTTATAGCAGTCGTTTTTACTCCCTTTATTTTACTATACATTTTGACTAATATCAGCTTTGGAGTCATTTTTACTCCCTTTATTTTATTACACATTTTGACTCATCTCAGCTTTGGAGTCATTTTCACTCCCTTTATTTTATTACACATTTTGACTCATCTCAGCTTTGGAGTCATTTTCACTCCCTTTATTTTATTACACATTTTGACTCATCTCAGCTTTGGAGTCATTTTCACTCCCTTTATTTTATTACACATTTTGACTCATCTCAGCTTTGGAGTCATTTTTACTCCCTTTATTTTTCTATACATTTTGACTAATCTCAGTTTTGTTTTAGTTCTCGTACCCGTTTAAACACTTGAATCATAATCAAAGTAGATTAATTGCCACAAAACTAAAGACCGTCTCATAAATTCCAAAATTCAAGAGGCAAGTGTCACCTTTTCGGCAAAGTTAATCCAGTTGACGGTAGCCTGAATGAAAATATGTGACTCACCGTATCAAAGAGGTATTATGTAGGGATGGACGAAATGCTGGATATTGAATTTATGGATAGAATTAAATTGACGCCACTCGAGTCTTTGTTGTTGTTTTTTGCCATCCACGTTTATGAGTAATTCTCACTAAACTGTATTAACCAGACTATAAACGTTCATTATTACACATAGTTTTATATTTCCGGATGGGAATGAGTTTCTCAGTCAAGCGCACAGCATAATTAAGTCCTTGAAAAAAATGCTCTTTACTCACATTCTCTCACCGAACTCAGGTGTAAAATGAGTACCTGGCCGTTAACAACTTTGTCTCTATCGGTCGGGAAAACAAATTGTTTATAATATCGCCTAACAGGCGTCATGTCTCGTTCTACAAGTTTCGTGTTGCTGTTGTTTTTTGACCCATTGTAAAGCGCCTTGAGGACGTTTAGGAGATATTACGCTATATAAAAGCTCAAGCTTTTTGTTGTTGTTGTTTTAATCCCGCCAAAAGATCGTTTAAAAAAATGTAAAATTGAGCTTTATATTGCGCAATATCCACTAAATGTGCTCAAAGCGCTTTACAAGGGGTCCCTGGTCAACAGCAACATTTAACATGTAGGACGGGACATGACGCCTGTTAGGCGATATTACAATTTTTCGGACAAAGACAACGCTGTTAACTGCCAGTACTATTTAACGTGAGTACGGTGAGAATGTATAAAGAGCTTTCAGGATTCAACTATGCGCGAGCGCGAGGCTCGTACAGGACCTTCCGATCCGAAAGCGAGTGTCATACCACGAGACCACGTAGCCGCGCAGAGGTTACAAATGGGTTTGCAACCGCGTTTAGGTGTTGACAAAATTATGTTGTTGACTATTAATGGCCCGCGATAAAAATCGGATAACAAAGGCCGTTACGAGTGAAAATAAACATTTTAAAAGTATTATTGCCGATTGCATGTCGCGTGTGGATTAGACATTTATGAGGGTAGGGGTGGGGTGATGGAGGAGTGCTGGAAATCAAAGGCTATAAAGAGTGAAAATAAACATTATAGTGGTTTGATTACCGATTACATGTTGCAAGGATAGAATTTGGGGGGGGGGGGGAAGTGGGGGGGCAGGTGAGGTGGGTGCTGTAAATGTTTACATGCAGAGAATTGAAATTCGGAGACGGAGATCAGAGGGAGAGACGAGAGATTGAGAGAGAGAGCAGAGAGGAGAGAGAGAGAGGAGTAGAGAGAGAGATCAGTAATTCTTTGAGAATAGAGCATGGTAAAGTAGAGTGCAGTTAATATAGAAATTGACAATTAAATACAACAATAATTGAAAGATGAGTACATAAAATAATTAATAATAAACAGATATGCTGAGAAACCATAAATAAACCATTGAAAACATTATAAATAATGATATAATCAGTTATATCAAAATCAGAATGATAGTAGTAGTGGTAGGCTACACCTCCAATTTATTCGTCAGCTTTAAAGTCTCTCGCCCTGAGGATGGTTTGTAGCACTTCAAGTTAGTGACTGGAGTGGAGATGTATCGTGGCTCTAGGGCAGCCTGACATCAGAATGATCAAAGAGGTGAATTTCAAACGAATACCGAAAACTACAGGGCCATAAATATCCAATACAAAAATTGAGCAATTATTGTAAATTGGGAAATGAATAACTTGCATCGGAAGTATAACGGACCACACACAAACTGTGTGTATCCATAACGTTATGATCGGTAATGCAGTTCGTGTCATTATATAACGGGTTTGGGCAAAAAATCAACAAGCTCGTCATCTTCGAACTATCTATATATAGAATGAATTAAAATGAAGTGAATGAATGAAAGAAAAAAAATGCAGTTTCATTCATATTCATTCCGGTGAACCAAACGGATGGCTTCCATTCATGCAAAGCTCTTGGGATGAGTTGATAATTGGTTTATGATTGAATATATGAATATCGGATGAACTTGTCTACAATTCATAATTCTGCACGGATCAAAG
>NC_088365.1:48078081-48093081 GCF_034508935.2 Berghia stephanieae | reverse complement strand
CTACCAAGTGAAAGATAACTTAAATCTAATTATACCAAAACAAAAAAAAAATAATTTAAAATACAACAAAAATATATAAAACTAGATGCCGAGAGGAAAATGAAATCAGAATCCAACACCAGGTCTATCATTCCAGGAAAGCGACAATGATTGTACAGCAGTTCAAATTAGTGGGGGGGGGGGGGGGGGGGGGGGGTTGGTGGGATTTGAGGGGAGGGGGAGAAAACATCTCGACTTCACACGGGTCGTACTCTGGCCTTTTTGCGTGTGACATCGAGCGCTTTGCCAACTGAAAGACTACTTAAATCTAATTCTATCCCTCCCCCCCCCCCCAAAAAAAAAAAAAACCCAAAAAACACCCCAAAAAAAAACAATTAAAATACAACAAAAACATATAAAACTAGATGCCGAGAGGAAAATGAAAACAGAATCCAAACCAGGTCCATCATTCCAGGACAGTGACAATGATTGTACAGCAGTTCAAATTAGCATTGATATCTTCCCCATGATTCCACATTCAATATGCTGATTAGAATTCATTGTCAACACGAGAAAAGATCAAATAAAATTATGATGCGACCAGTTAACTGCCGAAGTACTCTGGAAAAAAAATGGATTAAAAATTTTGGCCAGAAAACTCGTCCTTCAAATATCGATCGATTTAAATGAACCTCATCTTGGCAAAAAAAAAACAAAAAACAAAAAACAAAAAAAAAAAACAAACAAAAAACAAAAAAACCACAAAAAACAACAAACACACCCCCCCCCCCAAAAAAAAACACCAAAAAACCCCCCAAAAAAACAAAACTCTCAATCCTGGGACTTCGCGAAGTCTACCAACAAGTCCCAGGTTTTTACGCTTTTGCTCAAGAGTCGATCGATAATTGGAGGACAAATTTTTCTAGGAAAAATATATAATATACACCTTTTCCAGACTACGGCAGTTGGCTGGTCTTTTGGCTTTTTTTTTTTTTGGGGGGGGGGGGGGGGGGGGGTGGTGGGGGGGGGGGTGGCAGGGTCGAACTCGGGCATTTTTCCTGTTGAAGCGAGCGCTTTACCAACTGTAAGATTACTTAAATCTCGACTTCACCCGGGATGGAACGCGAGCATTTGCCTGCCGAATCAAGTGCTTTACCAGCTGAAAGATTACATAAATCTAATTCTACAACAACGCCCCCCCCCCTCCAGACAAAAGCAGCAACCAAAAACAACCTCTCAAGCCTGGGACTTTGCAAAGTATTCCAACAAGTCCCAGTTTGATCGATCGATATTTGAAGGTCGCGATTTCTGGTCAAATTTCAAAATACGTATTTGTCCAGAAGTAACGTGAGTAGAAAAGTGCAGAAGACAATAAAAGAGAAAAAAAAAAAAATAAAAATAAAATTCGCGGCGATAGGAGCGGGTTCGAACCCGCGACCTTACTGGTACGACAACTCAAGCTTGGCCGGGAGAGGGTAGCTCTCCAGGCGTTTATAATATAATCGAGAACATTCTGTGATAGCTCGTCACCCATACGGCGGTATAGATAGTATGCGCTTGGCTAAGAAGCTCATAACATTGCCATCAGGAAGTATAACGGACCAACACACAAAACTGTGTGTATCCATGAACATTTATAGTCAGGTTAATACTGCTCAGTGAGCATTAGTCATAAAACGCGGATGGCAAAAAACAATAACAAAGACCTGAGTGAAGTCATCTACGAACTATCTATAAAAAACAGATAACATTGATCAGAGAGAGGCGGATATCATCGTAGCCATCGTTATGTTATTGCCTGACACTGACATCCAAAAGGACTGGCAGTTTGACGTCATTATTTAGTTTTTGCACCGCCTAGCGAGTTGTCGTTAGTAGTGCTCATGGAAACAAGTTATTCATTGGTTGAACTAATGAATACAACTCACGATTTGTTTTCTTTTGTGGCAAAAGACTGGCATTTTGAAACCATTATTTTGGTCAGTGTCAGGCCATAACTTTACGAAGGGCTCGATATCATTCACGTTATTGTTTATAAACTACAATACGATGTTTGTCCGAGCACGAGTGAAGATGTGTCAAAAATACCATGTATTGATTGGTTGAAAATCTACTGGTCAATAGGATTCAATAGTCTGATGTCATGTCCGCCTAGCAACTAGCAGCTTGGCTCTAAACAAAGAAAATCCGTACTTTCTATTCTTCATACTGGCTGTATACTGATTTTCTCCTCTGGATACATTTTTATGCTCGTCGAAGTATTTCATAAGGGCGTCCGCCATTGTTCCGATAATTTAGATCTAGTTACTAAGTTACTATGCGTCATTACAAGGGAAGTGACGTCAATACTGTTGAACCCTATCGAGACATTGAGTAACGTTTGTCCAGAGCACGGCTGTTAACTGATTACTATTATTGGTCTGTTGAGACAATTCTTTTTACGAGAGAGAGAGAGAGAGAGAGAGAGAGAGAGAGAGGGGGGAGAGATAGAGAGCGATAGATAGATGGAGAGAGAGAGTTAAAAAGATAGAAAGATAAATATATATATATATATATATATATATGTAGAGAGAGAGAGAGAGAGAGAGAGAGAGAGAGAGAGAGAGAGAGAGAGAGAGAGAGAGAGAGAGGGAATCTTGCGTCTTAATTGTCTTTAATTATCATCTAAACAGACAATTTAGCCTTTTGTTGTATGATTATAGTGCACGATGTTTCGAAATATTTCTTTAAATCATGATTATTAATACTTTTATCGATTTAAATAAAATAATTTTGTTTTCTTCTCTCTCTCTCTCTCTCTCTCTCTCTCTCTCTCTCTCTCTCACTCTATCTCTGCCGGCTAAACACAAAACTGGATCCTCGTTAGCCCAAAATTCGAACCCCTTCCAGCTTTCTGAATTAAAAGCGTTCTGTGTTTGTTTTTTGACAAGATTCTTTATCACTAATTGGCTCATGTGAACAACCAAGATGATTCTTGTTTCATATTTTTCTTTAATGAATTTTATTTATCTTCATGATATTATTTTATTCGTTTTTAAAAGGAACGTCTCAACTCCTTCTCTCTTTCTCTCTCTCTCTCTCTCTCTCTCTCGCTCTCTCTCTCTCACTCTCTCTCTCTCTCTATATATATATATATTAATATATATATATGTATATATATGTATATAATATATATATTATATATATATATATATATATATATATATATCTTTCTCTCTCTCTTTCTCTCTCGCTTTCTCTCCCTCTCTTTCTCCTTCTCCCCCTCCCCCCTCACTGAGCGGGGGGATGCACTTTCTATATCATGAGAACATAATAATCCTCTTTAATAATATGTTGATTGCGATCACTCTCACATACATGTATACGTTTCTTCTGTTCCATGTTCGCCGACATTGATCCTAATTGGTTTCAATAGTCTGATGTCAGTCGCCCAGCAACGGCGGCCATCGTGCTTCTAAAGAAAGAAAATCGGTACTTTTTATTCTTGATGCTGGCTAGAACATTCCATATGTCTTGTGATCAGAATGTATAAAAGTCAAAGCAAGATCATATTTATAATGTTTTTCTCCTCTGGATACACTTTTATGCTCGTCCGAGAAATATTTCATAAGGGCGTCCGCCATTGTTCCGATAGTTGAGAGCCAGTTACTAAGTTACCATGCGTCATTACGAGGGAAGTGACGTTACGACTGTTGAAGGGTATTTCGCATTTTGATGTTCACATTGCTTCTGTTATTTATTATTAGTTACAGTGAATTATAGAATCAGTCGGATGGTGAAAATGTTTGAACTGAGATATCGCCAAGTTTTGTTAGAAGGTCAAATACTATCAAAAATTAGTTCTTGTCATAAGTGATAAAATCCACCCTTTTTGCACATCTTCAGGAAATTTCAAAGCTTAATTTCACTTCTAAATATTTTTTACAGCTAGTCAAGTTGAAAAAGTATGAAATTTGAGAAAAGTTACTGCTGACCATAACTTCATATAAAGTCACCCGATTTACTTCAAATCAATATTAAAATGCTCTAGGGAGCTTATTCTTTCAGAAAATGAAAAAAAACCCCATGAAAATCCAAAAGTTTCATCTTTCGACCCATGGACTGACACACTTAGTAAGATTCACATGCTTACATTAACATTCCCATTTCAATTTAGCTCATGGACTCAACCATCTCAAAAAGTAGAAATATCGACTTACCGAGATCTTAAAAATCAGATTTCAGATAAATATTATATCAATGATAGGAAGTTTACGGACATGACATGGCCTGGTCTAGATGCGCGTCATCTGCTATTTAAAAAAACCCTTTTGCCATGCTCGAAGTTTCCTATCTCTCTGTTTTCAGTCTCGGGCGGTACAACGTCAACAAGTTCAAACAAGATTCTTTTGTAACTTTATTCGCTCAGCGGTCAGATGTCCAGTCTTGTAACTTAAGTCATTCGATGTTAAAGGTTGGTCGTTAACCAACATGGGACCAATGGTTGGAAAAGAAACAAAAACAAAATAAGATAAACCAAAAAAAAAAAAAAAAAAAATCCCCAACCCCCCCCCAAAAAAAAAAAACAAACAAAAAAAAAAACACAAAAAAACAAACAAACAAACAAACAAACAAACCCAACAACTGATGACCCGCTTTGCGTTATCGGGCCAAGACGCTTCACCCACATTATCTTAATCTACTCAGATGTGGCCGAGTACCTAGCTCTAAGGAAATGCCGGATATATCTTAAAAATACAAATAATAAGAGCGTCACTTTACACCAAAATTACACATACAAATTTAACCAAAAAAAAGCACGAAATATGTTTCCAATAGAGAAAACGCTGATGACCTCCAGGTACTCATTTAACACCCGAGTAAGGAGAGAGAATTTGTATAAAGTTCCTTTTCCAATCATCACTCAACTATGTGCCTCTCAGAGCTTGACTCGAACCCTGGACCATCAGCTCTAAAGGCGAGTGAGTGTCTCACCGCAAGACCACATAGCCTGCATACATTGTTTGACATTGTTTGGAAAAAAAAAAGAAAAAGAAAGAGTGCCTGCATTCCATAATGCCAGGAAATACTGGGTTTCCTCAAATCGCCTCTTAACTGGACATGGCAGAACTGCATCAAATATGTGCAGATGGAAACGTGGAAACAGTGATACCTGCCAGAAATGTCAGGCAGCCCCAGAGACCAGCGACCGCATCGTCGTCCACTGTCTAGTTACTAAACTTGAAGGTGGCTATGGGACCGTCCTTAGGGCGGAGGTAGACTTTCGAAGCTGGGTTGACGAAATGAATTTGGAGGTGTAGCCATACGCTACTGCTGCTACTATTGTTTGACGTTACTTGCCAGGTTGAAATGTACCCCACCGTATCAATGTGTAGCAATGACTATCCCGCACAAATCTTTGGGCCTCTTTTTCGCTCACGAAGTGCCCAAATTCGCGTCAAAATATGGGACGAAGCCGTTTCGTATATGCTATTTTAAAAAATTAATTACGACGCTGTTTATCGATGAATATGACTGAAAGTTGGCACGCAGTTAGAAAAAAGGTCATTTTAGATTATGACAAGCGACAAAACTCGTGCAATTACCAGAAGACCGTTAAAAATAGATTTTTACTCTTTGGAGTACAATATTTCCAAAACTACCGGGCGTGGAGGTTTTGTCGCTGACAAGGTAATACATGAACATTTCTTCTTTTTGGTTGTAAAATTTACATATGAATATGACGAGTACTTTTCCCGTATTTTACAAAACACATCCTAATTTGCTCTTCAAGTTTCAATCTTTGAATCCACTTATTACGCAAGATAAACCAAAGGTCGAAAAAAAAATGCCGAAAAAGCGTCCCATATTTTCGCGTTTTTTTCCTCTTTGCGGGTCATCCAAATAATGACACCTTTGAAACTGCATAACTTGTTTATTTATGAATGGATTTTCAAAATTCAAAAACATTTTTACTCAGTGGAGATAGGGCTTTGGTTTTAGACAAAATTTTTCCTCAAAATGGGAAAAAAAACATTTTTCATAGTCATTGCTACAATGTGGTATCATGTATTGTAGGAGGCGGTGCTGAAAATTGAATTTATAACCACAAATGTTACAGTGAATGACATAATCAGTCGGATGGTGGAAAGGTTTGAACTGAGATATTGCCAAATTTAGTTAGAAGGTCAATCTTGATCAAAAATGAGTTTTTGTCTTAAATGATTAAATCAACCCGTTTTCTACATCTTCGGGAAATATCAAAGCTTAATTTCATTTCTAAATATTTTTTACAGCTAGTCAAGTTGAACAAGTATGACATTTGAGAAAAGTTGCTGGATACCTTTCCCATACATCTGACTATAACTTCATGAAAATTCACCGATTTACTTCAAATAAAGATGAAAATGCTCTGGTGAACATGTTCTTTGAGAAAATGCAAAAAAAAAAAAAAAAATAAAAAAAAAAACCCAACGAAAATTTTAAAAATTTGCAAATCTAAAATTTTGACCTTCCGACTGATGATGTCATGCACTGACCAAATATGAAGCTTGGGGTTTACTTTCATTAATAACAGAAAAAAGATTTGAGTAGGAAAGTGCCAGAAGACAATAGAGAATATCAAAATTCGCGGCAATGTGGGCTCGAATTTTAATCACTGAAAACGAAAGAAGAAAAAGACATGCTTTCATTGTACGGAACGTTATAGTCTCAATATTCCATGCTCTATAAAATTGCTTGTTTTATGTCTTGTGAAATAAAATGCACATGAGGCATACTCAATTCCATTGTCATTGAAAGATAAAACTTATTGACGTGCCTGCCCTGGAGATCTCTAGAATGGAGCAATGGAAAGCGAATATACACGCCTTCATTAATTATAATATCATGATGATGATGGCAATCGTGAAGATGATAATGCTGATGGTCATGAATATGATTAAGTATTGATGATGATGGTGATGATGATTTTTCATCGCCATCATAATCATCATTATCATCATCATCATCATCATCATCATCATCATCATCATCATCATCATCACCTTCCTTCTTCGTCTCCTGCTCCTCCTCCTCCTCCTCCTTCTCCTTCTCCTCCTCCTCTTCTTCTTCTTCTTCTTCATCGTTCTCCTCCTCCACATTATGTAATTATTTTTTAAAAATTGGACAAGGCCCTAATTCGTATTCTCTTTATTTTACTTGTGAATAGAATCAAAATAGCCTCTTTAATGTCAATTGAAACATAAAATGATTTTCGAGAAACTTTTTAATTATTTTCTTAAAGTTAAAGGCCATCAAGATCTCTAATAAGAGAAAATGGAGTAGACAAGTGCCAGAAGACAATAGAGAATAAAAATTTCGCGGCGATGGTGACTCGAACCCACGACCTTACTAATACAACGTGAGAAGGACGCTATATATTAGCCGGCGCCATCCATACTCGCCTCGAAATTGTTATTCTCTATCGTCTTCTGACACTTTTCTACTCATTTCATTTTCTGTTATAATCAATATAAGTGTCTGCTCCACTCATTTTTTCTGAAATGTATCGTTTCTAATATTCAATCAAGAAAATATTGTTGACTGTTTAAGATAATTTGAGTCCCAGAGAACTGGTCGTAAAGCGACAATGAAGTAAATTTTTAAAAATTAAATTGAGCTTTTTTATAAAGCGCAATATCCACTAAACATGCTCAAAGCGGTTTACAAGGGGTCCCTTGCTAACAGCACTACTTAAGATACAGGACGAGACATTATGACAACGATTAAGCGATATTACAATTTTTTTCGGACAGAGACAACGCTGTTAACGGCCAGGTACCCAGTTTACATCTGAGTACGGTGAGAGAATGTGAGTATAGAGTCTTTTCCAAGGACTCAACTATGCAGCGAGTGAGGATCGAACCCACAAGATCTTCCGATCCAAAAGCGAGTGTCATACCAAGAAGACACGTAGAATATTTTGTGAGGAAGAGGTAAAGTTGGCTGGAATGTCCTTGGGAGAGATGAAGAAGAAGACAAAGAACAGAATACGATGGAGTGTACCCGTAGAAGAGCTATGTTTCACAAAGTAATGTTTAACCGTTTATTCATCATATCAGGTGTTTCATTCATCCTGTTTTGTTGATAAAGGGGAAACCCGAAACGTTCATTTGATCTGTTCTTGTAATGAAATTGAAGCTCACATTCAATTTCATATTATTTATTATGTTCCACAAGGAACATAAAGGATGAAATTTTGCTGAATAAAATTTTGCATTTTATTAATGTACTTATTCCATGAGTTAGAGTTTAATAACAATAATTTCTAACGTTGGATAGGCATGCCGTTTCGGGGAAAACCAATCCTGAAAATGGGCCGGAAAGAGATATTGAAATAGAATTCTAATTTTCGAAAGCATTGCAAAGATATATATCATATTCAATAACGATAGCACTGTTTTAATGGTTTCCATATCCTGGTTTTGATGGTTTTCAGGGGACGTTGACATCAATGTAACAAAACGATTACAATGATTTGGTTTGATTAAAACATTGGAATCGATTACATTATACCCGTCTGCCTGTTTGTCAATGGCATGGGCATAATATCCGATTACGACATTACACGTTAGATTACCCGAAATAAATTGTTAGTCTTGTTTTCCGTTGTTGTAATGGAGAATGAATGTGACCCATCGTTTCAAAGCGGTAATATGTTAGGATAAACGGAGTTGCTGCAAAAGGGGAAGAAATGTGTGATGTCAAAAATCTGGTTCCTTTTTCATTGGAAGGTGCGGCTATAATGTGATCTAGTGGTATGACACTCGCTTTCGGATCGGAAGGTCCTGGGTTCGAGGATCGCATAGTTCAGTCCTTGAAAAAGGCTCTTTTCTATCATTCTCTCACCGTACTCAGGTGTAAAATGAGTATCTGGCCGTTAACAGCGTTGTCTCTGTCCGACAAAAAATTATACTATTTCCTAACAGGCGTCATGTCCCGTCTTACATGTTAAGTGTTGCTGTTGGCCAAGGACCCCTTGTAAAGCGCTTTCAGCACGTTTAGTGGATATTGCGCTATATAAAAGCTCATTGTGAAAGATATAAAACCATTCTTCTGGAGGACTGGATGCATCCCTTGTGTAATTGATCTTCTGGTGTCAGAGTGATGGCATCTTATTCTCTAGTTTAAATATATATGTTGGTCATCAATATGTGCATAAATCACAATCGCTCTTTTACGTCCAGTAATCATAAGAATATGCCCATACACCCTGCCACTGAAATAGGTAGTTATGCCACTTTCATGCAACCTATTCATTATTAGTACTATGAAGGACATACACACTCTCAAGGATATAGGAACCAAAAAAGTAGAGGGTTTGACGTCACGACTTTTCTTTCCTGAATTTATAGCCACAGGTATGACACATTGGGTTAATAACTCGTTTCTCACTCACTCACTCACTCACTCACTCACTCACTCACTCACTCACTCACTCACTCACTCACTCACTTACTCATTCAATCCTATCCGGGCCTGCTGGCACTTGCGAGATTGAAATGACATTCTTCTTGTCAAAAATCCGTCTCAGGCTAGAGAGAATGAAATGACCCATTTCTTGTCAGAAATTTGTCCCAGGTTAGAGAGACTGAAATGACCTTCTTCTTGTCAAAAATCCGTCTCAGGTTAGAGAGAATGAAATGACCCATTTCTTGTCAAAAATAATGGACCAGGTAAAAGAGCTTGAAATGACCCATTTCTTGTCAAAAATTATGGCCCAGGTAAAAGAGCTTGAAATGACCCATTTCTTGTCAAAAATTATGGCCCAGGTCAAACAGCTTGAAATGACCCATTTCTTGTCAAAAATTATGTCCCAGGTAAAAGAGCCTGAAATGACCCATTTCTTGTCAAAAATTATGTCCCAGGTAAAAGAGCCTGAAATGACCCATTTCTTGTCAAAAATTATGTCCCAGGTAAAAGAGCCTGAAATGACCTTATTCATGTCAAAAAATACACCCCAGTTATGAGGATTTTTGACAAGATTTTATTGATCGATGTTTCAAGAACGAGTTTTCTGGCCTAATTTTTAAAGACGTGTTGTTGGTTTGTTTTTTTTTTTTTCAGAATAAGGTAGTGTGGTGGGTCAAAGGGATTTAACATTGTGAACATGATTGCGATTATTATCACACGAAATTAATTGGTATGACCTGGTTAGCCAAATATTTTTTCATGGTGTGTACTTAATTATTATCATTAATTGCTGTGTTATTTGTGGAGAGAGAGAGAGAGAGAGAGAGAGAGAGAGAGAGAGAGAGAGAGAGAGAGAGAGAGAGAGAGAGAGAGAGAGAGTAATTTCTGACTACTCACTCGATTAGGTCTACCTAGTACCTGAGAAAAGACTAAAACACCGAGGCGTCGGCCATAGTACAGAACTGCAAAGTGAACATTTTGGGCTATTTTTTAAATATTTTTTTTTTGCCAACATGGGAGTTTAAACTCGGTTCTCTCGGATGGAAATGTAATTCTTTATCTTCTCAGCCATTTGAATCTAGCCCCCTCAATCTTACTCTAAAAAAGACATATTATTATCTTCTTTTGAGGTTGCTCAGCACTTTCCAATCGGAGGTTAGAGAAATAATTTATATAATGTCTTGTAGCGACATTCGATCAATACTATTTCACAATTCATAACCCCCGTTTCCATGTGAGATTTATAATTATATAAAAAAAAGAATGCTATCTTAATGGGGCTGCCACTTTCCAAAATTGTTTTTTGAATTCCCCTATATTTGTAATGGAAGCACGTCTGACTGGTAATCAGAGGGTCTAAAGTTCGATCCCCAGTCGAGGTAGACTGATTTTTTGGGATGGGTTATTTTTTTCTTCTATTTTTCTTTCTTGGGCTGTCTGGAATCATCCATACACACCTGTTTTGATTTTTATCTGTTCTTTTTTACACCTAACTGAAACCGGTACAAATCCCCGGCTATAAAGAAACGATTTTAAAAATATCTTTTTAAAACGACGTTGCTTCCATTTGCTGTTCCTGGAAACCTCACTTCCAAAACAGACCTTCAGATCCATAAGGCCCATGGAAACCGGGTCTACCCCGGTTTCTGAAAGTGTCAATTGCATGTTACCATGCAGATTGGACGCTTGTCTATCGCAAACTATTTTCAGTTAGGTCTAGCATACCCAGCTTCCCAGTAAGTGATGGGTCAGAAAAAAAAAAATCTTATGCGGCTATGTGGTCTAGTGTTATGACACTCGCTTTCGGATCGGAAGGTCCTGAGTTCAAGTCTCGCCCCCGCGCATAGTTGAGTCCTTGAAAAAGGCTCTTTAATCACATTTTCTCACGGTTCTAAGCAAGGTATAAAATGAGTACATGGTCGTTAACAGCGTTGTCTCTGTCCGGGGAAATATGTAATATTGCCTAACAGGCGTTAAGTCTCGTTCTACATGTTACTTGCTGCTGTGGAAAATGCCTTTTGTAAAGCGCTTTGAGCACATTTAGTGGATATTGCGTTATATAAAAGTTCACGCTTACGCTCTCGTTTAAAAAAAAATCTTGACAACACCCGGATTCAATACTGGTCTCCTTGAGTGCGCGACCAATCGTAGCCATCGTTAACTTATAGATAGATTGAAGATGACGTCACTTAGGTCTTTGTTATTGTTTTTTTGCCATCCGCGTTTATGAGTAATGCTCACTGAACTGTATTAACCTGACTACAAATGTTCATGGATACACACAGTTTTGTGTGTTGGTCCGTTATACTTCCGGATGGCAATGTTATGAGCTTCTTAGCCAAGCGCATACTATCTATAGCCTGACACTGACCAAAAAATAACGTCAAAATGTCAGTCTTTGGCCACAAAAGAAAACAAAACGTGAGTTGTATTCAATAGTTCAACCAATGGGACCACTTGTTTCCATGAGCACTACTAACGACAACTCATTAGGCGGTGCAAAATTTAATGACGTCAAAATGCCAGTCTTTTTGGGTTTCAGCGTCTGGCTTTCACATAACGATGGCTACGGACCAATGCGTTACCAACTGAGCTTTCAGGACTCCTCCACACCCCCCCCCCCCCTTCCTGGGTGGACCAAAAGTGAATGATGGCGCCTGGTCGTCGATACTACACTTTATTCAATTAGCGGGCCACATAGTTGTGAAACAAGAGATTCCATTACAATGTTTAGCCTCTACAAGTCTCCTGTTAGTAATTTTTTTATGTCTTTGCATGAAATATTACGCACAGGCCGCTTCGTGAGGACCATTGAACACGATGAAAAAACAAAACAAAAAAAAACAAACTAATTCTTATTATGAGTATAATAATTCCAATATGTTCTATTGACTTTAGTTGTTTTTGTTTTTGTTTTGGTCTATCCGGATTTAATGTCAAGTATTCACGATTTAGGGGAGCGAAGTGGCCGTGTGGTTAGGGCATTGCATTGTAATCCGGAAGGTCCAGGGTTCGAGGCCCGCTTCAGGCACTTTTGTTTTTTTCCTTGTGCAAGATTCTTAATCCTCAATTTGCTCACTTGGACAACATGGGTGATTCCTGTTGATATCAGATATCCCGTCTGATGGATTATCTATATTTCTTCATGGAATGCCGAGGCGATGGGATTTAATGGTGTCCTTGCAAAAGGGCTTGAAACCATTTGAGGTCCTGCTTGGTTATGTTACAGGTTATGGCCAAACCATCGCCACTTTCCAGTGCCTGGCCTGGACATCCATTTACTCTTGGTTTGTTTCTTGGTGACTACATTATTCATCTCCCAAAAATTACGAATTTTAGTTTCAAATTTTCAAATAGGTAGATCTGCTCATGTATATTTTAATGACATTGTATTTTATTTTAAATCTAATTTCGTTTCAGTGGTCAATTAAAAAATGGATTTATCTAGTGTACAGAACAGTGGCAGCGGCTGTGTTCTTGGCCTGGATAGGAGGCGATATGGCCTACGAGACGCAGGAGTTCTACCACGGACACGCCCAGCACTGGCTAGGATTCGCTACAAACTGGAGCTTTGCCCTGGTCGGCCTATCGGCGCTCGTCCAGTTTGCAACTTCCACCATCCATCATTTCAAGCCTTACTGGATTATGGGCAAGTACCGAAACGTCATTTGTTTTTTGTTTTTTGTGACCCACCGTCTTAAAACGATATTATGTCGGGGTGAAGATAGAGATGAAATGATGAGAAATTGGACTTATTTAGTCCAAAGATTATAAAGTTATAATAAAGTTTATTTACATTGTGCCCAATCCTCTATACAATAAATCTCTAGGCGTACAATAACAATAGCAATCGATTCAAACTTCTCTCTCTCTCTCTCTCTCTCTCTCTCTCTCTCTCTCCACCGCCATGCCCTCTCTCTCTATCTCTCTCTATCTTTCTCTCTCTCTCTCTCTCTCTCTCTCTCTTTATCTCTCTCTATCCTTTCTTATAAAACAAAGCCTAATGGAAAACATTGTGCCATTTGAGTAAATAAACAAATTAGACGTCGCACAACTCTACTGAAAGATTTGAAAATTAGAAATGTCCTTTTTACAGATAGATAACTTGATTTCGTTTTATAATTTAAAGTCAGTTTGAAAGTTCGTTGAGTCAAACAAACAGATATCATAAAAATGTACCGACCACACTAACACTCTCAAAAAAAACAACCAATCTCGAAACTGTAAAAAGTTGTCAGTTTGGCGTTTTTACGTAAATCGTTGCATTCGAATAATGAATTCACTTAATTACTTTCAGATCTACACTAAGTTTTCAACAGTTTTCATCGATTAATGACATCAAGTATTATTATTGCCCCTTTGATGCTTTCAATGTGATGGTTTCGGGTGGATAATACCCAGGTATTAGCTTATGGCGCTTATGGGGGGGGGGGGGGGGCTGTTTTCAGCAAATCGTGGCATTCATAATGATATTATTCACTTGATGACATTAAGGTATTCGGATTTACAGAAGTTTTAAACAAGTTTCACCGATAAACAACATCAACTAATATTACTTCTAATATTACTGTCGTTTTTATGCCATCGATGTGATAAATATTGCCCTGGGAAATATTTAGTTAAACGTTATAGGCAAACTGTCAATTGTATCTGTCTAGCTTCTAGCTCGAACAAACCAAATGTAGACATATTATGATGGAGTACTTGATACTGTTCGCGTCTGCTTCAGATTTTCATTTGACCTCAGAAAAAACACCAATTTTCTTTCATGTAAGTATAGATCAGTGTATGTTACTTAGTTTTGAATTATGGGCAAACTCTCAATTTTACCAATCAATAATCAAAACATGATCACTAGACATTAAGCAAGGTGGGGATTTTCCTAGCACAACCTGTTTTCACACACGTACAACTGCATGTTGCTGTGTCACGGGTCAGAGGCCATTCATAATGGCGTACACTTCATGTTGGGCCACACAGAAAAATCAACAGAGAATGTACCAAGTTACACAGACTACGTTGTCTACCAGTCTGCCTTCATTAAATGATGGTTGGTACAATATCGAATTAAAATAGTTTTTTTTCCCGCGAAACTGCGGCCATTTTACAAGAATATATATATATATATATATATATATATATATATAATATATATATATATATATATATAATATATATCATATATATAATATGAAAATACTATCATTTAGTATGATAGAATACATACTCTACACATACGTACATCATACTACTTACATCATACACTACATCATACTCATAATATCATAAATATATACATCAGTGGAAATCAGCTTGCATTTTAGTTGTAGAGTAACATTGTTCACGACATCGGGACGAGTATACTACCTGTGAGCAGGTCATCGACTACTGCCAGTACTCAAATTCCTTAAATGATCAAATTAATCATTGATTCTTTGCGTTATAATCTTACTATGTTATGATTTATATTTCTCTGACACTTCACTTTTCTCATATGTTCTGTTCTGGGATAGATGTACGTCATGTTACAATGAAAACAAAAGACCTCATATTTCAAATACTCATAAGTACACATAAACTAAATTGAAT
>NC_088365.1:48063081-48073081 GCF_034508935.2 Berghia stephanieae | reverse complement strand
TTCTTGTATATTTCTATCTAAAGCAGAGAGGCCTGCCCTTCGGGATGGCCCCTTGCATCACCTACAGTGCCAGCAGGCCCGGAGAGGATTGAGTGAGTGAGTTATGCCTGATCCCTACACAATCTCGCACTGTTTCAGATTCTTCCCGTTTGGACACACACACACACATATATATATATATATATATATATATATATATATATATATATATATATATATATATATATATATATAATCTATATATATATATATATATATATATATATATATATATATATATATATATATTTATGAGTGTTGGTGGGTACTTGTAGGTACGAAAGTGCTCGATAATGGTGGTTAGAGCTAATATATAATGCAAATTTTCACTCACATTTTTTTGGCCGAGACGACTCGTTTCTGTGTTTTTTACACTTCTTCAGTCGGCGTAATCCATTGTAATCGTAAGAAAAAAAATGTGAGTGAACATTTACATTATATATAAATATATATATATATATATATATATATATATATATATATATATATATAAAGTTACAAATTTGGAAGCAGACATCAATCACTCACTCACTCACTCACTCAATTCTCCCGGGCCTGCTGGCATTTGAGGCGGTGCAAGGGATCTCTACCTGGTCCTGTCAGCAGCTATTCTTGGGGGCCATCTCGAGGGACAGACCTTTCTGCTGTAGGTCCTACTCGACGGTAGGTCTCCAAGTCTCCTTGATGTGTCATCGCTTCCTCTTTCCTTGGAGGTGTCCTTATCAGTGGTTCATCAGGCTGCGACAGACATGCCCCAACCATTGCAATCTTCTTGAAGATTGTTCGCAAACATTTGTTTTGGACTACTTCAAGTTTCTGGATGATACTCTCTGTGATCTTCCAACATTCTAATCCATAGAGCAAAACGTAGGCATCGGTGTAAAATATAGAATCGATATAGGCTTTGTGGTCTTGTGGTATGACACTCGCTTTCGGATCGGAAGGTCCTGGGTTCGAGCTTCGCTCGGCGCATAGTTTAGTCATTTGAAATGGCTCTTTACTCACATTCTCTCATCGTACTCCGTTGTAAAATGAATATCTGGCCGTTAACAGAGTTATCTCAGTCGGAAAAATAAAACTGTAATATCACCTAACAGGCGTCATGTCGTGTTCTACATGTTACGTATTGCTGTTGGTCATGGACCCTTTGTAAAGCGCTCAAGATCAAGGCTGATTTTTTCTCTGCTGTGTCTGGCACTGTTTCATACACACTTTTTCAAATTATTGTTATAGGATAGGATGCTAGTCTATCGGAAAGTCCTTTCCGCAAGATCAAAGAATATAGATAAAATTACCCGAATTAGTTCTGTTTCCTACAAGGTGGCAAGGGGGGGGGTTAGAAAAAGTATCTTTTGCACAATTGATCGACCTCTGCCCCTTTTGCGTGAGAAGTGAGTACTCTAACAACTGGGCTACCCCCCCCCCCCCCATATCCTTGATTAAAGTTGTTATATATTTATGTTATTTCCATCACTTTAACTCAAGTACTCTAACATTAGATCAATAACAGCTTGAATGATGAAGAGGTTTTCTCCCTTTGTTTCTTTTTTCTCCACTTGCCTAAGAGAGTGTCACAATCCAGATGATAAAACAACATTTAATAAATAGGACATCGATTTCATCAGGGAGTGTTTTGATATCGATATTGATTTGATATAAAAATAACAATAATTAAATGGACGATATTTTGTCACGATTATCGTTGACAGATGGTCGGGTTAAGTGATAAGCTAAGGGTGTTTTATTGCTCTCTCTCTCTCTCTCTCTCTCTCTCTCTCCGTCTTTCTCTCTCTCTCTCACTCTCTCTCTCTCTCTCTCTCTCTCTCTCTCTATATATATATATATATATATATATATATATATATATATATATAGAGAGAGAGAGAGAGAGAGAGAGCATAAATTATGCCCTTTCCGCCACGACATCATAAGATATCGTCGCCTAGGCATTCGATGAAGGAATAATATAGATAACTCATCAAACAAGATGTCTGATGCCAACATGAATCACCCATATTGTCCAAGTGAGCAAATTGGGGGTTAATAATCCCGCCTGAAAGTGCCTGAAGCGGGACTCGAACCCGGGTCCTTCCGGGTCACAGTGTAATGCCTTAACCATATATATATATATATATATATATATATATATATATATATATATATATGTATATCATCATTGCCTTTTTCACCCTGGGTCGCCTTTTACGACACGCTGGCTTGGCGTTGGGCTATTCTTGACCCTCTCATTTGAGGGACCCCGGACACCGCACGAGGGTATTAATATATATATATATATATCTCGCTCTCAACCTCGCTCTCCATCAATCTCTCTCTCTCTCTCTCTCTCTCTCTCTCTCTATCGATATATCTCTATCAATCTCTCCCTCTCTATCTCTCACTCTCTCTTTCTTTCTTTCTTTCTCCCTCTCTCTTTCTCTATCAATCACGCTCTCTATCAATTTCTCTCTATCAATCTCTCTCTCTCTCTCTTTCTCTGTCTCTGTCCATCTCTCTCTCTCTCTCTCTCTCTCTCTCTATTTCATTCTTTCTTTCTTTCTCTCACTCTCTCTCCCTCTCTCTCCCTCATTTTCTTTTACATTGAAGTCACTTGTAAGTCGATTCCCATCAGGAAACGTTTTGATATCGATATTGACTTTGAGATAAAACTGCTACATAAAGATGATAATCGTTGTCCAGGCGATATTTTGTTACAGTTACTGTAGAAAGATGGCTTGGTTAAGTGGTGGGTAAAGGGTATCTTATTGCTCATTCTCTCTCTCTCTCTCTCTCTCTCTCTCTCTCTCTCTCTCTCTCTCTCTCTCTCTCTCTCTCATTTTCGTTTACCCATTCTGTAACCTCTGAGTGAATCAGAAAACAGTTAAGTCTGTTGTAAATCGATTTCTCCAGGAAATGTTTTGATATCGATATTGACTTTGAGATAAAACAGTAACATAAAGATGATAATTGTTGTCCAGACGATATTTTGTTACAGTATCTGTAAACAGATGGCTGGGACAAGTGGTGGGCTAAAGGGTATTTTATTGCTCATTTTCTCTCTCTCTTTCTCTCTGTCTCTCTCTTTCTCTCTCTTCTCTCTCTTTTTCTTTCACTCTCTTTCTCTCTTATTTCTCTCGCTCCTCATCTCCCTCTCTTTTTCTCTCTCTCCCTTTCTCTTTCCTCTCTTTCTGCCCACTCGCTCTTTCTCTCTCTCTCTCTCTCTCTCTCTTCCTCTCTCTCTCTATCTATCTTCCTCTCTCTCTTTTTACCCCCTATCCCTCTCCGTCTCCCTCCACCCCCCCCCCATCTCTCTCTGTGTTTAATTTTATATAATATGTGAGGCATGACCTCAGAATTGCGCTATATCGATATGAACCAGTAGTCCTTCATTCCTTCAGAGCCATCAGGCCCATAGAGCCGGAGTTTACCCCCGTTCCAATAGCGTGAAACGGACAATAGCAATTGCTCGCTATCTTTCGGATAGGACGCTTGTCTATCGCAAAGTACTTTCCGCCAGATCTAACGGTCCCAGCTAGCCAATCACTTCTGTGTGGACAAGGAGTGGTGGTGGGGTTCAGAAAAAACCTCGACTGCACCCGCAATTTATCTCGGTCCCTTTGCATTTGAAGCGAGTGCTCCACTAACTGAACTATCGAGACGCCCCCCCCCCCCCTCCTCCTTAAACTGAACCAGACAACAGTTACAGTTTGTTGTAAATCGACTCCATTAGGAAACGATTCGATATCAATATTGATTTTCAGATGACGCAACATGCAATAACAGATGAGCGAGTACAGTAAGAGGGTGTATAACAAAAAAAAAACAACAACAAAAAAACAACCCCCCCCCCCCCCCCCCAAAAAAAAAACAAAAACAAAAACAAAAACAAAACAAAGAGAAACAAACAACTCGGGCTTTCATATTGCGCAACATCCACTAAACGTGCTCAAAGCGCTCTACAAAGGGTCCCATAGTCGGTTTGGACGAATTAAATCCCTCGTGGGGGCGGGGACGTACACTCCTCTAAGCTTGGTGAGAAGTTGCCAGGCTTTGATACCAGTAAGAGGAGACATTGGGTGGCTGCGAACGGGCTTCGGTCGAGGAGCTGCCTAACGGCAAGTGCGTTACATCGGTGGGGTCTTACTACCTGCCCAATATGTACCCGCTGTCGGCAAGAACCCGAGACGGCAGAGCATCTAGTCGAAAGGTGTGTTGTGACGATGCTACCCGGCGGGTTCGCGACGGTGCACGAATGCGGACCGGACTTTGCTGATTGGGTCGATCGTCATAACATAGTAGTGCGAGAACCATAAGAGGCTGCTGCCAACAGCCACTCTAAAAACATAGGACGAGGCATGACTCTTATTTAGGCGACATTACAAATATTTTTCTCCGACAGAGACAAGGCTGTTAACGGCCAGGTATTCATTTTACACCTGAGTGCGATGAGAAAATTTGAGTAGAGATCAGAGTCTTTTCTAAGGATTCAACTATTCGCCGCTCAGAGTGGGATTCGAACCCTGAACCTTCATGTTCGAAGTCAAGTGTCATACCACAAAAACACAAAGCCGTTTAAATTGCTCTCTCTCTCTCTCTCTCTCTCTCTCTCTCTCTCTCTCTCTCTTTCTCTCTCTTGCTCGCTCTCCCCCTCTGTACCTCTTTCCTCCTTATCAGATATAATATATATATATATATATATATATATATATATATATATATATATATATATATATAGTTACTGACACGCCTACATGTATGGGCTCTGGTAGCACGGGTTAATTAATTATACAGTGTAAATATCTCCTATCGAATTAGTGTGCTCTGTTAAGTGTTAAAATGATCTCATTAAATCTCTTGGATCCGACCCTGTTTACAACCGATATAGATTTGGTTAAAGGGCCAATATAAATCCACTAAAAATAAACGTATATATATATATATATATATATATATATATATATATATATATATATATATATATATATATATATATAATCCTTGGTTCGTCTGTACTTGGCATGCGAGCAAATGAATATTCATGAGAGGGTTTTAAATAGTTCATCGTATAGTAGTAATCTTATACTATGATAACAAAGGACTTCTTTTCCGATATTTTGGTATTAAATTAATGTTCTGCGTACATTATGGTTACCAGGACACACAAGTAGAGTTAGTCTTCCGATAATATGCTTTTTCTTGCTCTTATTTATGACTTATTCATAATGATATTATTCAAGCGTAAGGAGAATAAAATGTATAGTAAAAATAAAATGAGTCTTATAAAAGATACAAAACAAAGATAGATAGAAGCTTTGCTTTGATTTGTATCTTTTATAAGAGTCATATTTACTCCATTTATTTAACTATACATTTTATTGACTCATTTAGGCACCTCTATCTAGATATTGGTAAAGAGACTACTGTATTTGCTATTTATAACACGTTTAAGAATCCTTAGAGATTCAACGCTGTTAAGCCAATTCAAGACTTTAAAAATTGTTTATTATTATCATTATTATTATTATTATTATTATTATTATTATTATTATTATTATTATTATTATTATTATTATTATTATTATTATTATTATTATTATTATTATTATTATTATTATTTGTACATCTAGTATCGTTGAAGGGTTTTTATATTGAGCACTCAAAACCTAAATATACAAGAACAGAAACTGTGATAAACTATAATATCGCGGAGATGGAATAATAATAATAATGGGGAGAGAATTCCAAACGTTAGAGCTTGAATTATAGAATGATCTCTCTCCATACGTTGTCAAGAGTGGTTCATTGACACGGATTTTAGTAGTACTTGCCCATTTGTGACCCATCGTCACAAAACGGTATTATGTCGGAACGAACCATCAGCTTCAAAGCCGAATTAAATGTTAAACTGGTCAGAAATATAAATCGTTGGCATTAGCACCTTAAAATATGGTATCTATTCTCCTCAAAAAAACATACAAACTCAACACAAGTCTGATATTTCTGGCTATAAATTCAATTTTCAACATCTTAACCAACCCGATTAATACCATTTTGAGACGAAGGGTCATATTTGTGAACGGTGTGATCTGGACGGTTTGTAAGTACATAAACATTGGAATTTTAAAATACAAAACGACATTTTGATAACGGTATATAAACTTACGTTGTCTTCATATTCTTCAATCATGTCCCCATTGTTGAATTAAGTGGGAAACCGAAAACGCCCATAACATTAGCCGTTGCTCATGTAAAGTAGATCCTACTTCATCATTCTTACGAGCGCAATTTTATATTTTTTAAAATGACTATATTGCATTGAAGCAAATGTCGACAGTTGTACGAAATTTCCCTCAAAGTTTATCATTATATCACCCTGTATAATATGTTGTCGTCCGATTAAAAAAAAAAAAATAACAACAACAACAACCAAAAAAAAAATAAAAAAATATTTGACCTGAAAACTCTTCCTTCAAAGTTATATCGGTCGATTAAAATGATATTCATCTGGTCAAAACTCTCAAACCTGGGACTTCCAAGCCTCAAACCATTGTGTGCCTAACATTATGTTAACGTAGCCTCGAGCAAATGGGGAAAGCGATATAAAAACGTCCGTCATAGTCATTAGGGCCGTGGTGCTGAAATTTATTCCCCGTCTTTTATAGCGTGAATTGCTTGCTATCCTTTGATTAGGACGCTGGTCTACCGCAAAACATTTTACGCCATATCTAACAGACCCAGCTATCCATTCAGTGCATGCTGGGTAGACACACACACACACACACACACACACACACACACACATGCACACACGGGGCAATCAGAAAAAAACAAACCCAACCCATCTCGACTGTACCTGGGAGCCATCACTACCAACTGAGCCATCGGGATCCCCCCGAGAATAATACAGAAATCTTTTAATGTTGGGCGATAAAGCCATGATAATACGGGTAACATTATTATAAAGATTGTATAAATGATATCGTCACCTGCGGGAATTCTATTGGATGACGTTACATTATGCATATTCATGAGGTCAATTTCTTGTCTTGATGGGGAGTCAATGTACTACAGAATGCCGACTGAAGCTCGGGGTAAATGAGAAGATGTGGTTAGGGGGGTTTTATCGTGGCCTTCGTAAACGTATGGCCAGATTCTAACCCAAAAATGTTGTCACAAAAGAAGACTAAGATCTCTGGGGGTAAAAAAAAACTGATTGTGAGTTGTAATCAATAGCTCAATCAATAGAACCATTTGTTTACTCGGGCACTTCTAACAACAACCCACTTTTCACTTTCGTTTTTTGATGGTCTTAGCTAGTTTTTTGGGTTAGTGTCATCCCTGAAGTTTACGAAAACGGTGGTAATATCTATGCTACAGATAGTCTGCGCTTGGGTAAGAAACTCACAACATTGCCATCCGGACGTTTAACGGATCAACGCAAAAACAAAAAACAAAAAACGATGTGTAACCTTGAATGTTTGTAGTCTGGTCAATACATTTTAGTGAGAAGTACTCATAAAGATGGATGGCAAAAAAAAATAACAAAGAGATGAGTGACGTCAACTTTGTTCTATCAATAGATAACTATAAACGTTCATGGTTACACATCGTTTTGTCTGTCGCAAAGTACTTTCTGCCAAATCTAACAGGTCCAGCTACCCATTCAATGCTTGTAAACAGGGGGATCAGAAGAAAAAAAATCTCGAATCGGGATCCATCTCGGTCCCTTTTGCGTGTGAAGCGAGTGCTCTACCAACTGAGCTATCGGGAACCCTGGCTCTTCAATAAAATAGCAAGCAATAAAAAGACAATATTATTGAAAAAAAAATATAATCAACTTGTGTGAATCCGGATTTTATCGCTGGCCTTAAAACGAAGTAAAAATGGTCTAAACTCATCACAATGGCAATAAAAGTCTCGTGAGAATTAAACGGAAAGACGATATACATGCTATAACGTTAATGGTTGAAAAAAACAAAACAAAACAAAACTGCGATACATTCTGGTTACTGTCATGAACTGATAAAAACGATGTATATTTCTTTTGATCATACTATCGTAGATCTCTTGTTGAATACTTTATATAAAAGAAAATAAAAACAAACAAACAAACAAACAAACAAAACATAAAAAACCCCAACAGCTCATTACCCACTAAACGTGCTCAAAGCGCACAAAGGCCAGAAGTACTCATTTTACACCCGAGTATAGTCATCGATGAGAGAATGTGAGTAAAGAGCCTTTTCCAAGGACTCAACTATACGCCGATCGAGGCTCGAAGCCAGGACCATCCGATCCGAAAACGGAATGTTATACCATTAGACCACATTAACGCGCTCGGCGCACAGTTGAGGTAGAAGGGGTTTATTTTCATTTTGATCATAACTTTGTATTTAGATTCCTGCTTATTGATGAACTAACTCGGCCCTTAACTTGTTAAAGATTCTTTCCCTTGAGATTTATTTGAATTTATAAAATACATACGAGTGTTTCCTAATTCATCCGAATTGGATTCAATAGTCTGATGTCACGTCGCCCAGCAATGGCGGCCATCGTGGTTCTAAACAAAGAAAATCGGTACTTTTTATTATTCATGCTGGCTAGAATTTTTCATATGTCTTGTGATCAGAATGTGTAAAAGTCAAAGCATGATCATATAATTTATATTGTTTTTTTTCTCCTCTGGATACGCTTTTAATGTCGTCGGAGAAATAGTTCTTAAGGGCGTCCGCCATTGTACCGGTAGTTTAGAGCCAGTTACTAAGTTACCATGCGTCATTACGAGGGAAGGACGTTATGACTGTTGAAGCGTATATGAAATTTATCGTTTATGTACTCACAAAAGACTGCTTTCATTTTGTTAACGATGGCTACGTATCTATCCGAGCAGTCCTGAAGAGGATGACCAAGGAGAAGTATTGTCTGTGGAGATAACCTATAATGCTATGGAAAACCCAAAGGGCTTAAGAGAGAACAGTATAGCCTGAGACTAGGACCCAATAAGACTTATATTTTGACGTCATTTTTAGGTTTGTGCAGCGCCAAGCGAGTGAGTTGTCTTTGGTGGTGCTCAAGGAAACAAATGAATCCCATTGGTTGTACTATCGAATACAACTCACGATTTGTTTTCTTTTTATGGCCAAAGTCATGTCTTTTGACGTCATTTGTTTTGGTCAGTGTCCGGCTATACGTTAACAACGACTACGGTAGATTCCATCCTAGATGTTTCTTGGCCGTTTGATCTTGAAAAGTTATGGGTTATCTTATTTCATACAAATAGGGTTCAACAGTCGAGACGTCACTTCCCTGGCAATGACGCATAGTAACTTAGTAACTGGTTCTATCTAGCATGAAGAATAAAAAGTACAGATTTTCTTTGTTTAAAACCAAACTGCTCAGACTATTAAAACATATTATAAATTAATTATGAACATTTCTTTCAAAAAAAAAGTCGGAAAATGCCTTTTGTCATTGAAGGAAAATGTCGTCCGTGAGTTCCATGCAGATGAGATCATAGACTCTTGTCTAGTAGAAACGCAGACGTGAAATAGGTTTGGTCTCGGGCTGAAAAATTGAAAAGAAGTCGCTTACAACAATCTGTTTTATATTTTTGGTTGCAATCTTTTGCTTTCAATGGGGAGAATGGAAAATAGTTGGAGTTTTTTTTGGATTTTTTCAATTCAAAGGAAAGAGGTTGGATGGCGGTGTGAAAGAAAGACATTTTTTGAGGCTGGGGATGGTGGGGGGGGGGGGATCAATGTTCCTAATTGAAAGAATGAAAGACTTGGGCTGATTTCTTATCAAGTAACCCACAGCGTCAATCTGGTATTTTGTCGGATTGGCCCAAATACGAGTAAATGAAGAAAACCAGAAATAAAGTGAAAATAGGGCATCTATTTTCGTTTTGAAACTAGTGGAGAACCAGCGACATTTGCTGGGAAATAAAAATGTAAAAATTTTAAAT
>NC_088365.1:48053081-48058081 GCF_034508935.2 Berghia stephanieae | reverse complement strand
AAGTGGCGTTTTAAGGGAAGAAGACAAAGTAGAAACCCTCCGGATGTCTGGATTTTGCTTGATGAGTGAGTACGTAGTGTAGTCCGCGTGCCCAATGGATATAATAATCTTTTTTTTTGCGGCTATGTGGTCTTGTGGTATGACACTCGCCGTCGAGTCGGAATGCCTTAGATTCGAGCCCTGGTCTGAGCCCGACGCCTAGTTGAGTCCTTGGAAAAGAATCTTTATTCGCATTCTTTCACCGTACTATTTTCTATATCACAAAGAGAAAATAAAACAAACAATAATAAAAACAAACCAAAAACAAAACAAAACAAAAAAAGATCATCCTCCCTCCGCCAAAGAAAAAAATAAATATAAAAGAACAAAATAAAGTAGCAAAATAAAATAAACAGTCAACAACAAAAAAATGTAAATAAATAAAACTCCAAAATTTAAAAAAGATACGAAAAAAATGATAATAGCATAATAGTGTTTTGGCATGGTGGGCATTCTATCCATTCTATCGTTTGTAAACCTCCACCCCCCCCCCCCCCCCCCCCCAACTGTCAGATAAATGGTGACCAGCATGATAATAGCAAATAATATGGTTAAGAAAATTCAAACAGAACAGTCCCGCTCGCCCCATGTCCACGCGGGATTACAATTTGGCTGCCAAATGCTCTGTCAGGGATAAGAGTCATCTCCCATCGTTATACCGGAAATAAAGCACCACTTGGGAATGCGCGACCATCTTGGGAGATAAATGGGGAGAAATCATTATTCCCTCTCGTGAGTTGAGAATTGGGACCACTCAAAGCGGAAGTGGCGAGTCCTTCTGCTCGGAGAGGTTTGATGAATAAACATTGAGAAGAGACAAGAAGACTTAAATATTAAAAAAAATTCTAGTACCAAGAGCTCTGATACGCGATCACTTACAAGGAAATTACCATGATATTTCAAACTTTTTAAAAAAAAAAAAGAAAAAGATCAAACTTAAATAAATAAAAATAATAGAATTCCCTTTATTCACCCCAAAGGGAAATTTTTCTTTAGGGTCTATTCCAAGGGAAGACTGGAATAACCCAGGCGTCAGCCGCAGTTGAGGGGCGCAAACTGAGCTAAGGCGAGGTGACTTGCTCAATGCCACACAGCGCAGCTGGTATTCGATCTCGGTACCTTTCGGTTACGAAGCAAAGACCGTACCAGCTGAGCCACGCTTCCCCTTCGGGGTGAAATGGTCAAATAGATACGGTATTTCATTTATACCCTTAGAATCATGTTCTAAACCGGTTCGACATCATGTCAATTATTTTTTAAAACGTCAATAAGAAACTAACCTCCTATTGCTCACTTAGCGGCGCTGCAATGCGGTTGATGCCGGACATATCTTTGTTTTTGTTTCAGCTAGATTATATAGATAGTATGAAGTTGACTTCACTCGGGTCTTTGTTATTTTTTCTTGCCATCCACGTTTATGAGTAATTCTCACTAATCTGTATTAACCAGACTATAAACGTTCAAGGTTGCACACAGTTTTGTGTGTTAGTCCGTTATACTTCCGGATGGCAATGTTTTGAGCTTCTTAGGCAAGCGCACACTATCTTCAGAAAGCTTTCAAGATCCCCTGATGTTTGCATAAAGGAATTTGGATTCATTTAAAAAATGATGTACTGATAAGAAATAATTTAACGCTTTAGAAATTTTTTAAGCAGACTGTGTATCTTAGAAAGTAGAATAAAGAAACGAATGACAAGTGCCACTCATTTAACTCTCTCCTTACTATACATCTTCAGAATTTTACTCTAAATTTTACACCCACACTAAACAAAAATATATTTATTTATTCAGTCAGAAAAGCAAACAAGCACAATCTATATCTAATATTCTTCAGAAAAATACACTCTACAAGACAGTGTCAAGTTTGTATTGCTATAACAAAATTATCTTTAAATGATGTGATGTAGACAAGAAATCAGAATGAGAACAATGCTGGTTGAATCGTAACGAATGTGACGATTTTTCTATAGTTGGTAATAGTCATAGTCATAGTCAATCCCTTAATCACTCGGCCACTTCGTGGGGACAACAAATGGGGACAAAAAAAGAAAGAATTAAAAATTGTTTATATTTGTCATTCAGTCACCATTCAATCAACATAGCGGCAGTTGGTCTCTTAAATCTACAATGTTTCGTATGGTCAAAAACGTCAAGAGATGTTAAGCCTTGTCAATAGTGGGATAAGTGACATTGATCTTTTTTTTTAAATTCCTTAGGTAAGGCACTTTACAAATAATACCTCACTCGACTCAGGCGTCTTGTTTGGTCTTACATATTAAATGTTGTCGTTTGCTAGGGACCCATTGTAAAGCCTGGAAGCACGTTTAGTGTTTTATTGCTCTATATGAAAGTTCAAGTAATTATTTCAATTTCCAGCGCCAATATCATCTCGGTATAATAACGCATCGAGACAATGGGTCACAAATAACCAATAAAGCTATATGCGGCTATGTGGTCTTGTGGTATGCCATTCGCTTTGGACCGGAAGGTCCTGAGTTCGAGGCTCGCTCGGCGCATAATTGAGTTTTCCTAGGAAAAGTCTCTTCACTCACATTCTCTTACCATAATACAATAAAATGAGAAATTGGCCGTTAACAGCGTTGTCTTTGTCGGGGAAAAAATGTAATATCACCTAACAGGCGTCATGTCTCGTTCTACATATTATATGTTGCTGATGGTCAGGGACCCTTTTGTAAAGCGCTTTTGAGTACGTGTAGTGGATATTGCTCTATATAAAAGCTCAATTTCATTGTCCCACATGTCTGCAAATATCTTATTTTGTAATAAGTAATCAACCATTTCGAAAAACATTTTTAAAAAATTGTCCTGAATCCCTCTTTATGACGTATTCAGCACTCAATGTCCATCAGAATTTCCATAAAATGTTGGAATCCATTAAAATTTGTGGAATATTTTCTTTTCTTTACAAGCAATATAGAGACGGAAATAGGTAGTTATTTAAGAGTATATTAAGTTGGTCTTTGATTGATGCGACGCGCTTTGGTTTAACTAGTCTACTCAATATGCAAATCATTTAGAAAACCGGAACTCTCAAAGATAATCTTTGGAGAGGGAAGAGCCGGAAAGAGAGAGAGAGAGAGAGAGAGAGAGAGAGAGAGAGAGCGAGAGAGAGAAAGAAAAAGAAGAGACATACGACATAGAAGAGAGATGGTGCGGGGAGAAGACACGAAGAGAGAGAGAGAGAGAGAGAGAGAGAGAGAGAGAGAGAGAGAGAGCGAGAGAGAGAAATAGAAATAGAGAGAGCCATAGGAGTGAGAAGAGAGGAGGGAAGAGAGATTATAGAGGACTCGATCTCAGAGTTCTTACGGTAAGTTTTAAAAAGTGATTACTAGTCTGTCGAATACTACTAGATCTATACACAAGCAAAATACTATTCAAATACAAAACATGGCCAGAAAAATTCTGCAAAATAATATATCATTAGATTTACAAGACCTATAATTTTTGAAGTTTGGCTTCTTTTTTAAAAATCTTAGGTTTAACAGCTTTGAAAAATCGAGGATCATCCAACTTTCGAGTTTAAAAAAAATATTTGTCAAAATTATTTAAACAATGTTGTTATCGATCTTTGGTATACCAGACAGACATTTCATTATTATTACAGTGCAACTAGGTCTTGGTGAATGTATTATGCTCTAGAGCGAGCTGTTCACCAACTCACTCACTCACAAGGCTTGGTGGTCATTTGGAGGATCTGTGGAGTATGCAGCCTTTACTGTACTAGCCATCTCTGTCATTGGCCTTGTCAATCAGTGCAGCGTGCACCTCGTGTAACTTCAAGACATAGGACCTAAACATTGCATTCGCAGCAGTCTATATATATATATATATATATATATATATATATATATATATATATATATATATATTGCCCCGGCGTTGTGTAAACCTTGTCGCACACATTCAATACGACGGTACAAATTCATTATTTTTTGTGATATTATTAACACAAGGCTTGTTAATCTATCCCCGTTCCTTTCATAACTACAATTTTCTTAGCCTGTAAATAAGTTTGCCAAAGTATACATTGAAAAGGAATCGTTTCGCATTTTTCTGGTCGTAATCTTATAAGATGAATAGTATAATTAATAAAGGTCTTGCTGTATTGATACTTATATTATCGTATAGAGAAAATTCAATGTCTTTCATGTCTGCAAATATCTTATTTTTGTGATAAGCAATCAATCATTTTGAAAAAAAATAGTTTTAAAATTGTCCTCGCTCCTTCTTTATGACGCATTCAGCACTCAATGTCTGTCTATCATCAATTCCATAAAAAGTATGAGTACATCCGAATCTGTAAAATATTTTCTTCATATCATTTACTTTTTTCATTCAAGACATGAAAATCTACTGTAAAGTGAGAGGCATCAATGGTTATAGATATTATTATCTTTCGCATCGCATGCAATGTTGTACAGTATAGCATTTCAAATAATTAACACCTTTCAATCTTGCATGGCCACAATGAAGGGTAGAGAGTATTACAAATAATTATTCCATTGGCAGAGAAAGGTCTTTCATGAATAACCTAATTTATTTTTACATCATATTTTTACAGCTGAGATGAACGGATGCATTTTATCTTTAATTTTTTAAAAACCACACACACACACACAAAAAGAAAAACAAACAAACAAACAAACAAACAAACAAACAACAACAAAAAATACTTCTAAATTTGTTATTTTTCTGTAGCAGTCCAAAAACGATTTGATTTCTTCAGACTCGAGCGAGTGGGCAAACACAGAAAGACATATGCAAGCATATTTTTTAATTGTTAAAAGTGGAGAACCCCTCAATATTTGCGGAAAACAAAGGCTGTTAGCTAGGAACAGTCATCTATTATACTTATTATAGTACTGTATTGTATTTTTAGATTTGCTGGTAATTCTGTGCTCTATAATATAAAGTTTACATTGGCTGTTTGGAAAAATGCT
>NC_088365.1:48040581-48048081 GCF_034508935.2 Berghia stephanieae | reverse complement strand
GTTTATAATCGTTGGCTGAAGAATTAATTCGATCCCGAAACGGTCGTTGTGTGTGATTTTTTTTATAAATCTTTGTTTTGAAGCTGTTACAACATTTATTTTTGTTTATCACTACCTGTCACTAGTTGTATCCGTGATGCTCATACTGTTGACTTGTTGGTAAAGTGATACAACATTTATTTTATTTATCACTCCCTGTCACTAGTTGTATCCGTGATGCTCATACTGTTGACTTGTTGGTAAAGTGATACAACATTTATTTTTGTTTATCACTCCCTGTCACTAGTTGTATCCGTGATGCTCATACTGTTGACTTGTTGGTAAAGTGATACAACATTTATTTTTGTTTATCACTCCCTGTCACTAGTTGTATCCGTGATGCCCATACGTTACTTTTATAAATGATATAACATATTATTTTTGTTTATATCTTGTCTAGTTGTGTATCCGTGTTGCTTCATAATGTTGACTTTGTGTGGGTAAAGTGATACAACCATTTATTTTTTTTATCACTCCCGTTACTAGTTTTTAATCGCGATGCATTACTGTTACTTGTTTAAACTGTGATAATATTTAATTCTATCACGAACGTCAGTTGTGTGTGAGGTTTATAACTTTGTTTTGAAAGTATACAACATTTATTTTTGTTTATCACTCCCTGTCACTAGTTGTAACCGTGATGCTCATACTGTTGACTTGTTGGTAAAGTAAATACAACATTTATTTTTGTTTATCACTACCTGTCACTAGTTGTATCCGTGATGCTCATACTGTTGACTTGTTGGTAAAGTGATACAACATTTATTTTTGTTTATCACTACCTGTCACTAGTTGTATCCGTGATGCTCATACTGTTGTCTTGTTGGTAAAGTGATACAACATTTATTTTTGTTTATCCCTGTCACTAGTTGTATCCGTGATGCCCATACTGTTGACTTGTTGGTAAAGTGATACAACATTTATTTTTGTTGATCACTACCTGTCACTAGTTGTATCCATGATGCCCATACTGTTGACTTGTTGGTAAAGTGATACAACATTTATTTTTGTTGATCACTACCTGTCACTAGTTGTATCCATGATGCTCCATACTGTTGACTTGTTGGTAAAGTGATACGTCATTTATTTTTGTTTATCACTCCCTGTCACTAGTTGTATCCGTGATGCTCATACTGTTGACTTGTTGGTAAAGTGATACATCATTTATTTTTGTTTATCACTACCTGTCACTAGTTGTATCCGTGATGCTCATACTGTTGTCTTGTTGGTAAAGTGATACAACATTTATTTTTGTTTATCACTCCCTGTCACTAGTTGTATCCGTGATGCTCATACTGTTGACTTGTTGGTAAAGTGATACAACATTTATTTTTGTTTATCACTCCCTGTCACTAGTTGTAACCGTGATGCTCATACTGTTGACTTGTTGGTAAAGTAAATACAACATTTATTTTTGTTTATCACTCCCTGTCACTAGTTGTATCCGTGATGCCCATACTGTTGACTTGTTGGTAAAGTGATCGATGGAATGAACTTGTTGAATGCCTAAAGGGTCAGGCTGCTGCTATATTGGGAAATGATAAACTTGACTAGGGCCGTGAAAGGTCATGTGGTGTATTTTATCATCTCGTAAAAATCTGAGCTTTTATATGATGCACTTGTCCATCTAATGTGCTCAACGGGTTTGCAATGGGTACAAATAAGCCAACAGCAATACTGAACATGGGACATCATGTAATGAAATTTCATTATTAGGGGGGAAAACCTGAGCTTTTATATGATGCACTTGTCCATCTAATGTGCTCAACGGGTTTGCAAGGGGGCCAAAAAAGCCAACAGCAATACTGCCGTTGTTTTTAAAAACACATTATATTCAATGTTAACCAAATAGCACATACTGTGCTCTTTAATAATGCGACAGATTACTGAACATGGGACATCATGTAATGTATTGCATTATCACGGGAAAAAACCCCTGAGCTTTTATATGACGCAGTGTTCATTTAATGAGCCCATGGCGCTTTGCAATGTGTCCAAAAAAAGCCATCAGTAACACTGAACAAGTTAGATGAGACATACGATTGAGAGGCGCAATTACAATACAGACAGAGACAACGCTCTCAACCTGAGTACAGTGAGATAATGTGAGTAAAGGGGCCTCCACCGAGGACTGAACTTTCCGCCACTGACAACAGCACTCGAACTAGAAACCAACAGGTCAGATTAGAACGTGCGTTATCCCACAGACCACAAAGCCGCACTTCTATTGCTGGCAGCTGTGGACTGTAAAAAGTAAGAAAGAAAAATGAATATAAAAGCTACGAAAACCATAAACAAAGAAAAAACTAAAGCGTTTATGTTTTTATTGAGTTTGTTGTTGTAGGTCTTGTTGTTGTTGTTGTTGTTGGCTGAGGAATGATTTTGAGTACGAAGCGGTCCATGAGTGTTATTTTGTTCTGTATATGAAACTGTCGTATTCATATTTTGTTCATTACTACTGTCACTCATGTATTCGTGATGGTGATACTGTTGACTTGTTAGAGAGACGATCAATAAAATTAACCTGTTGAATGTCTCCAGGGTCAGGCTGCTCTATGGGAATAGATAAACTTGACTAGAGCTATGAAAGGTCATGATATGTATTGTAATAGGGTTAGCGACTCCAGACGTAAACATGGTATACAAAACAAGCCTGATGGTAAATCAATTAAAGATATATCATCGTGAAATAAGTAGATATCGTATTACTTATACGCATGTAGACGTGGGGGTAATTTGAAGAGAGAGAGAGAGAGAGAGAGAGAGAGAGAGAGAGAGAGAGAGAGAGAGAGAGAGAGAGAGAGAGAAATAGTAATGAGTAAAAATAAATATAACAGCTTTATTTTAAAAAACGAGCACAATCGTTTGGGGCTAAAAACCCTTCTGCGGCCGACAAAATAAAATAAAAATAAATCATACATACAATACTTTAAAACCAGATAGAAGAGAGAGAGAGAGAGAGAGAGAGAGAGAGAGAGAAAGAGAGAGAGAGAGAGAGAGAGAGAGAGAGAAACATAACTGTCGTCTATATACCTATCTACATCTCCCTCTCTTTCTCTCTCTCTCTCTGTCTTTCTTTCCCCCCCTCTCTCTCTTTCTTTCTTCATCTTTCTCAATCCCCCCCACCCCCTTTCACTCTCTCTCTCTCCAACCCATCCTCCCTACCCCCCCCCCCCCCCCCCCCGCGCCTTTCCTATCTAATCCAGGAATGACCATGTCCCATTAACCTAATGAGCTTCCAGTTATCGATAAACGTATTCCTCTTATTATTCTGTTGACAAACGACCATGGCCTATCGCTTCTATTCCCGAATTGGGACACACACACACGTACACACACAAACACGTACACACACACGTACACACATACATACACACACACACGTACACACACAAACACGTACACACACACGTACACACATACATACACACAAACACACACGGGTCACCCACCCATTGTTCGATTGATTGGTTTTACACTGGCACCTAACTCGACGGGATACTAACAATAACAAATACGAATAATATTGCGGCTATTTGGTCTAGTCTGTGGTACGACACTCGCCTTCGGATTGGAATGTCTAGGGTTCGAGTTCAACTCTTGGGGTCACATAGTAGAGTCCATGTAACCCCCCCCCCCCCAAAAAAAAAAAAAAAAAAAAGAACCCCCCAAAAAAAAACAAAGAAACTAACAAAAACAAACCCAACACATTATTCACATTATCTCGCCGTATTCAGTTGTAAATGAATACCTAGCCGTTAAGAGCGTTGTCTTTCTCCGAAAAATTGTAATATTGCCTAACATTCGTCTCGTCTCCTCCTATAATATATTAAGTGTTGTTGTTGTTGTTGTTGTTGGCTAAGGACATCCTGTAAAGCGCTTTGAGTGCGTTTAGTGGATATTGCTCTATAAAAACAGCTCGTTTCTATTTAAATAAATAAAAATATTGTGCGAACAATCTTATCAAAACGTTATCATTATATCTCGGTAAACCGCACTGTTAACCCCCTCCACACCCCCCCCCCCCAACAAAAAACAAAACCCAACAGCCCCCCCCCCAAAAAAAAAAAAAACGAAAACAAAAAAAAACAAACAAAATAATATTTTGTATTGAGCACTGCTTGGATTTCCTACAGGACACAATGCAGCGTAACCCACACGACCGTTTGGCACCACCACTCACTATGACGAGGTGCCGTGCATGGTATGTATGGTTTATCCATCAGACAAATTAATTGATGCATGCCTTCCCTGGGACGCGGCCCGAGTGGGACTGTTGACACGACATGCTATTGGTACAAGATTATTCCATTTTCCAACCATGGATTTTCCACAGGGTTGGCGTGACACCCCGTCACTCAGAACCCGACTTGAGATCGGATCCGCTGGTACGGCGTTATTTATACTGTGGTCTAGTGGTATGACACTCGCCTTGGGATCGGAAGGTCCAGCGTTGGAGTTCCGCTCTTGGGGGGGCGCATAGTAGAGTCCTTTAAAAACCCAACTCTTTATTCACATTATCTCGCCGTACTCAGGTGTAAATGAATACCTAGCCGTTAACAGCGTTGTCTTTATCCGAAAAATTGTAATATTGCCTAACATACGTCATGTCTCGTCCTAATATGTGACCCTTCGTCTCAAAACGGTATTAAGATGTTGAATATTGAACTTGTAGCCAGAAATATCAGACTTGCGTTGAATTTGTATGTTTTATTGAGGCGAATAAATATGATATTTTACAGTGTTGAATACCAACGATTCATATTTTTGACCAGTTTAACTACAATTTGACTTTTTAGTATCTGGTTCATCCCGACATAATACCGATTTGAGACGTTGGGTTACATATAATATTAAGTGTTGCTGTTGACTTAAGACCTCCTGTAAAGCGCCTAGACAATTTGGATCCGCTGGCTAAGCGTCATTTACAATGTCTAGTGGTGTGACAGAATCAAGCGGATTCGAAAACGGCCGGGTGATTGCGCTTTGTTTTTTATTTTTAAAAAGAGCTTTTATATAGCGCAATATCCACAAGACGTGCTCAAAGCGCTTGACAAAGGGTCCCTAGCCAACAGCAACACTTAACATGTAGAACGAGACAAAAGGCGATATTACATTTTTTTTTCGGACAGAGACAGCGCTGTTAACGGCCAGGTACTAATTTTACATTGATTACGGTCAGAGAACGTGAGTAAAGAGCATATTTCACGGACTCAACTATGCGCCGAGGGAGAGCCGAACCCAGGACCTTCCGATCCAAAAGCGAGTTTCATACCATAAGACCACATAGCCGCACATGAGGTGATATATCAATAATAATAATAATAATAATAATAATAATAATAATAATAATAATAATAATAATAATAATAATAATAATAATAATAATAATAATAATAATAATAATGTGAAAACATTAGCCCTGGTTTTGATCTCCTGGGTAAGATGCTTTATTTATGTCTTAACCCCACACAAACCCGGCGTGAATGTATACCTGGCTATTGGCAGTGGACGATGTAATAAGAGTGCAATTAATTACCAAAAGTGGTCTAAATTTAAGTTTTTACGTATGCGGGTATTCGAATTCTGTACCTTTCGGGTAGGAAGCAAATACCGTACCGCTGAGCCATGCTGCCCTGTGGACTATTGGGGAGAACATAATTGCCTTCGGATGCCAGGCCTGTAGAAATGTACACGTTGGAAAAGGTACATAATATCAAAGAGTGTGTAGGGTAACGTAGTTACCAAGAGCTCTCACTTCTCTTAACCGCAATGCTATTGTCGCGTGCCAGGCGAGACAGCGAGGTGGGTGTGCTCCGCGTGTATCATGCGCGCTAGGCTTACTGATCCAATGAAGAAAATACGAGTAGAAGACGGAAGATCCGTGGCTTCACCAAAAGCGGGAAGTGAGAGCTCTTGGTAACATAACAATCGTTACCTACACGCTCTTTGATAATATGTAGTGGACCGTAGTTTTTCCATCAGGCAAATTAAATAGATGCCCGTAGCCGTCGTTACGCCCGGAGTGGGACTGTTGACATGTCATGCCATAGATATAGATAGTATGCGCTTGGCTTAGAAGCTCATAACATTGCCATCCGGAAGTATAACGGACCAACACACAAAACGGTGTGTATCCATGAACGTTTATAGTCAGGGTAATACAGTTTAGTGAGCATTACTCATAAACGCGGATGGCAAAAAACAATAACAAAGACCTGAGTGACGTCATCTTCGAACTATCAATAAGATTAATCTATTTTGGACCCAGGGGTCCCTTTAGGTAGTTTGAAGATGGCGTCACTCAGGTCTTTGTTATTGTTTTTTGCCATCCGCGTTTATGATTAATGCTCACTGAACTGTTTTAACCAACTATAAACGTTCATGATTACAAGCAGTTTTGTGTGTTGGTCCGTTATACTTCCGGATGGCAATGTTATAGCCAAGCGCATACTATCTATAGGTAGAACACTCGCCTCATACGCAAAGAGACCGCTATCGATCCCGGGTCAAGCGGATACTTTTTAATAGGACTCCTCGTTTACCCACTAGTGATTAGGTAGCTGGGTCTGTCAGATCTGGCGGAAAGTACATTGCGATAGATTAGCGTCCTTTCTAAAGGATATCCAGCCATTGGTATTGTGCGTTTCACGCTACAGATACCGGGACAAACTCCGGCTCCATGGGTATAATGGCTCTGAAGGGCTTTTACTATGTTCTTGTTTTTCCATCAGTCAAATCAAATAGATACCCGTAGGCGTTGTCCCGCCCGGAGTGGGACTATTGACATAATATGTGACCCTTCGCCTCAAAACGGTATTACGTCGGGATGATTAAAATGCTGAAAATGGAATTTGTAGCCAGAAATATCAGACTTGCGTTGAGTTTGTATGTTTTATTGAGGAGAATGAATATCATATTTTAGAGTTCTGAATACCAATGATTCATATTTTTACCAGTTTAACTATAATTTGACTTTTTAGGATCTGGTTCATCCTGACATAATACCGTTTTGAGACTTTGGATCACATATGCTATGGATACAAGATTAATCCATTTTGGATCTGTGTGCCCCGATAGCTCACTAGGTAGAGCACTCGCTTCATACGCAAAGAGACCGCAATTGATCCCGGGGCAAGTAGAGACTTTTTATATGACCCCTTGATTACCCACTAGTGATTAGGTAGCTGGGTCTGTAAGATCTGACGGAAAGCACATTGCCATAGATTAGCGTCCTATCCAAAGGATGTCTAGTAAATTAAATTGCTACTGTCCGTCTCACGCTATAGAAACCGGGATAAACTCAGGCTTCATGGGCCAAATGGCTCTGAAGGGCTTTTACTATGTTCTTGTTTTTCCATCAGACAAATTAAATAGATACCCGTAGGCGTTGTCCCGCCCGGAGTGGGACTGTTGACATGATATTATGCTATTGATATAAGATTAATTCATTTTCCCTCA
>NC_088365.1:48018081-48035581 GCF_034508935.2 Berghia stephanieae | reverse complement strand
TCATCATCATCATCATCATCATCATCATCATCATCATCATCATCACCATCATCATCATCATCATCATCATCATCATCATCATCATCATCATCATCATTATCATCTTCATCATCATCATCATTATTATTATTATTATTATTATTATTATTATTATTATTATTATTATTATTATTATTATTATTATTATTATTATTATTATTATTATTATTATTATTATTATCATTATTATATATTATTATTATTATTATTATTATTATTATTATTATTATTATTATTATCATTATTATTATTATTGTTATTATTATTATTATTATTAATTATCATTATTATTATTATTATTATTATTATTATTATTATTATTATTATTATTATTATTATTATTTATTGGTCGTAGTAATAGTAATAGTAGTAGTAGTATAGTAGTAGTAGTAGTAGTAGTAGTAGTAGTAGTAGTAGTAGTAGTAGTAGTAGTAGTAGTAGTAGTAGCAGTAGTAGTAGTAGTAGTAGTAGTAGTAGTAGTAGTAGTAGTAGTAGTAGTATTAGTATAGTAGTAGTAGCAGTAGCAGTAGTAGTAGTAGTAGTAGTAGTAGTAGTAGTAGTAGTAGTAGTAGTAGTAGTAGTAGTAGTAGCAGTAGTAGTAGTAGTAGTAGTAGTAGTAGCAGTAGTAGTAGTAGTAGTAGCTGTAGTAGTAGTAGTAGTAAGAAAGGCCGCACACACACGGGTATATTCCCAATCCACGAACTTTAAGAGTTTGTAAAGGACAAATAATTAAGTGAACATTTATATAGAGCAAATATCTACTAAACGTGCTCAAAGCGATTTACAAAGGGATCTATGCCAGCAACAATACTAAACATGGTATACATAGGACGAATAAGGGCGCCTGTTAGGAGATTTTATATTATTTTCCCTTAAGAGACAACGTTGTTGAAGGTCCGGTACTCATTTTATACATGAGTGCGGTGATAGAATGTGAATAAAGTGCCTTTACCATGCCCCCCTCCACCCCACGCTAAGTGTGGGGCTAGAACCCAGGACCTTCCAACCCGAAGGCGAGTCATAGACCACGTAGCCGACGATTGTGTTACCTAGCTTAGCGACATTATGATTGAGTTATTGCAATGGTGAAAATTGACTGGTTAGGCACAATTGATGAGGTGGCTTTGAAAACTGGCTAAGTGACATCCAGGGTTCCCAATAGCTCAGATGTTAAAGCACTTTCTAGGGTGCAGTAGGGATCTTTTTCTGGCATCCCCTCCTCAACCCACCCCCACCTCAACACCCTAGTCCACCCAGCAGTGATTGGGGAGCTGGGTCTGTTTGACCTTGTCGGTGAAAATAGCATTGCAAGAGACTAGCGTGCTATCCAAAGGGTAGCTAGACATAGTCGTTGTCGTCCGTTTCACGACATAGAAAAGTGGATATAGATATTTCTAAGATGACGTCACTCAGGTCTTTGTTGTTGTTTTTTGCCATCCGCGTTTATAAGTAATGCTCACTGAACTGATTTAACCCGACTATAAACGTTCATGGATACACACAGTATTGTGTGTTGGTCCGTTATACTTCCGGATGGCAATGTTCTGAGCTTCTTTGCCAAGCGCATACTATCTATATACTCTGGCTCCGTACTGCAATCCTCTGGAAAAAATAACCCAAATTAAATTTTAAAATTTGGCAGGAAAACGGGCCCTTCAAATATCGATCGATTTATATGACCATCATCTTGGCCAAAAAACTCTCAAACCTGGGTCTTCGCAAAGATAGTGAGCAGCATTAAGTACTCCCCATATCAGTAGAGTTTGGAAAAGAATATATTTTATATATATTATGATATTGCTGTTATCAAAATTGGATCTTAATTCTCCATTGACGTAGTCAGGATTTACTTTTTTTTTTTAAATGTCCAAAATATCCGTCCTTTGTATATCGGTCAATTTAAATAACAGGCATCTTGGAAAATGCTGTCAAACCTGGGACTCAGCCAAATCTTGGCCAATATGTGGATCATTTAAATCGAACGATATCCGAAGGACGATTTTTCTGGCCAAATTATTAAATACGTGTTTTTCCATAGTACAGCAGTTGACCGATTAAGCTTCCGGTGCAATAATGGCTGGTTGGTCAATAGATCCATAAAATATCATCCATATTGATGAGCATAATATTTATAATATTCCATGGCTAGAGCCTGACTTAGCTAAATCCTTATCATTTGTAATATAGATTGGTTACCGTCTCCTATGGTCATTTTTTGGTCAATTATTTATGTATGCTCGAGTAATAGTTTGGTTTTCCAAATGTTTGCATTGATAGTCGTTAATAAGTATTTTTACAGGTAGTGTAGTAGTAGTAGTAGTAGTAGTAGTAGTAGTAGTAGTAGTAGTAGTAGTAGTAGTAGTAGTAGTAGTAGTAGTAGTAGTAGTAGTAGTAGTAGTAGTAGTAGTAGTAGTAGTAGTAGTATCAGCAACAGTAGTAATAGTAGCAGTTGTAGTAGTAGTGGTGGTGGTGGTGGTGGTGGTGGTGGTGCTGATGTTAGTAACAGTAATTGTAGTTGAAGGAATATAATCGATTGACCTTTATAACTTAACCGCCCGAAGAAAGTAACGTTTTTACTCTCTCTATCTCTCTCTCTCTCTCTCACTCATTCTCTCTCTCTCACTCATTCTCTCTCTCTCTCTCTCTCTCTCTCTCTCTCTCTCTCTCTCTCTCAATTTCACTCTAACGCTCTCGCTTCCTTTTTAATCCCTTTTCTCACTTTCTAAAGTTTCTTCTACTGTCGCTTAGCACCATCGTTTCATCCTATAAGTTTGCAACTCCCCACAAATCGCCCAGCCTAAGCATTACGTGGGATCGATACCAGATGGTGTCAATATTTTGATATCTGGATAGGCTGCCACGAAGCACGTTAAAAACTTTGCGTAATCAGCCCCTTTCTACACAGGTCACCATGATGTAAACTTACCTCCATGTAGATGGGGTCGTGGTTTCGACAATGCTTTCACTTATAATTAGCGCAAACGTGACTCTTGACTGATGGGATTTCGATGGATGGTGACATCATCTGAACATACACAGACCACCGGCTGTTTCACCGAATTCTCACGCAATTCTTTGAGAACATCTACGTTCACTAATATATTTTTTTTCACAGGACACCGTGCATTTTAAAGATCATTGCGTAATAGTTTTTTCAGAGCCGTAATTTCAATGGGATTGCGTAGAACAAATTGGACAAAGACAATTGATTTCTACCCGTTGTATATAACTTTTGTTTAGCACAAAATTCACCGTTCTATTCTGAACATTTACAAATCACCCAAGCCTAATCAGTACGTTGGATCTTTGACCAATAATGTCAATGTTTTGATATTTGGAGAGGCTGCCTCGAAGTACAATAAAAAGTTCCCCTTTCTACATAATGTCAGCAATAAGTAAACGTATCCCGTCCCGCTGTAGATGGGATAACGGTTTCGACAATGCTTTGACCAATTATTCGTGCATAGTTTACTTCTAACTGATGGGTTCTCGATGGCTGGTGACATCACCAGAACATGCACAGACCACCGGCTGTTTCACCGAATTCTCGTTACTTCTAACAGATGGGTTCTCGATGGCTGGTGACATCACCAGAACATGCACAGACCACTGGCTGTTTCACCGAATTCTCGTTACTTCTAACTGATGGGTTCTCGATGGCTTGTGACATCACCAGAACATGCACAGACCACCGGCTGTTTCACCGAATTCTCGTTACTTCTAACTGATGGGTTCTCGATGGCTTGTGACATCACCAGAACATGCACAGACCACTGGCTGTTTCACCGAATTCTCGTTACTTCTACCTGATGGGTTCTCGATGGCTGGTGACATCACCAGAACATGCACAGACCACCGGCTGTTTCACCGAATTCTCGTCTTCTTCCTGGAATACACTCCCCCGCTCACTGATATTTTTTTCATCGGCCTTAGCAGAATTTCTTTAATAATTGCGTCGATCTTTCGATGCATATGTTATCCCTAATTCTCTTGGACTAACGGACAGGAACATTTTATTTCTGGCCTTGGATTTGGCTTTGTGTAGGACAAGAGATCATCACTTTTACCCACATTACGTGGCGTTGACTTAAGATAATGTTGGGCTTTTATTTAGCGCAATATCCACTAAACTTGCTCATTGTCCTTTACAAAGGGTCCGTGACCAACAACATGACGCCTGTTAGGAGATACATTTTTCCGACAGAGACAACCAGCCAGGTACTCATTTTACACTTGGGTACGGTGAGAGAATGTGAGTAAAGAGTCTTTTCCAAGGACTCAACTATGCGCCGAGCAAGGCTCGACCCCAGGACCTTTCGATCCGAAAGCGAGTGTCATACCACAAGACCACATAGCAAGTCAATGTTTTGATCAATTTTGATAAAAATGTTGCGCAATCAGCGCCTTCTATAAAGAAATCTCGCTGGGATTTATTTAAGACAGTGTCAATGTTTTGATATTTTGGAGAGGTTGAACTGATGAAGAAATAACGTTTTTGCGCAATCAGCCTCTTTTACATACAATGCGTGTCAGAATTATGTAAACTCAAATCGCTGCAAATGGGGTAACCATTAAGTAAACCCGCCTACTTGGAAAAAGAAAAAAATCGTAGTTTTCAGGGGTAATAACATAATAGACATAACAACTACTTTCATAATGTTACCAAATTTTGTTTAAATCGAGGTGCACTCATATATATTCATGAAATCAATACTTTAAACTCCTTAACTCTCTCCTTACCGATCATTTTCAGTATTTTTCCAAAATGACAGGCTTAACCAGCAGAAAAAAATTGTTTTTTTTAAATATCTCTACAAAACAACTTTATGTTCTTATTAATGAAACAAAGATCATTGTGATGTACAAAATAAATCTGAATAAGAAACATGTATATTTGGTCGTAACAAATGTGACGATTTTGCTGTAGGTTGTAGGTTAAGATACTAGCTCTGGTAACAAAACTTCGTAGCTCTACGAAATTTTCGTAGTGGTAGGCAGGTCTGCATTACGCAATTGCTTTTACCAAATTAACCGATACGTGACTCTTGACCGACGGGTTCTCGATGGCCAGTGACTGACAAAAACATGCACAGATCACCACCCCGAGTATTTCACCAAGATAGCCCACTGCACCTTATTCTATACCTAATTACAAATTATGGAATCGTAGTGAGAACTATTTTTCTTCTCAACAGGCAACAATTCTTTGAGGATGGCCGAGGTGGGATGGGTCACATGACATTAGAAGTACCCATTTTAGAACAATTCAAATAAACTAATTTTTTGGAGGATTGTTGTAAATGAGCACGAGGGAGAGAGAGAGAGAGAGAGAGAGAGAGAGAGAGAGAGAGAGAGAGAGAGAGAGAGAGAGAGAGAGAGAGAGAGAGAGAGAGAACATGGGTGATTCCTGTTGACACCAGACAAACTGGTTGATGGATTATCTATATTCCTTCATGTAATGCCTTGGCGACGGGATCTTATGGTGTCGTTGAGAAAGGGCGTAATTTGTTTTAAAATCTTTATACAAATAGAAGGAAACAGTTATTATCACTTAAACAATCATTACGTAATATCTCTACTTTTCTCCCTCTCTACAAACTCTTTATTTATCTTCATTTCTCATCTCTCTCTCTCTCTCTCTCTCACTCTCTCTCTCTCGCTCTCTCTCTCGCTCTCTCTCTCTCTCTTTCTCTCCTCTGCCCACTATCTGTCTTTTTTATTCTCCGAGTATTTACTCTCCAAGTATTTACTTTAGTTCTCTTGCTCTATTATTGTTCCTCACGTGGTTGGTCTTTGACTGTTAAATGTTCAACTGTTCCAGGCAGCCACATAATCAAATACATGGATAGACTGTCTAAGCACCAACATGTCAATAGAATCGCCCCCAGAGTTCTCTATTACCCCCCCCCCCCTTCTTCTCCGCCCATTCCTTCCACACCCCCTCCCCCCCCCCCGCACCCCACTCCCGCTCCCCGCCTTTCTTCCCTTTTGTTATACCGGAAACGGAATGCAAAGATATATTTGGCGCGCAAGTGGGCGTGAACGCACTGTCACGTGAGTTGTCGTTTTAGGAATTTCAGACCCGGACAAAAGACAGTAATCGGACTTTGACCCGTGCAGAATTGAACAATATCGTTGTATTGTTGTTGTTGTTGTTGTTTTGTTTTTTAATGTTTTTTTTTCTTCTTTTAACTCCCGTGGCACATATTAGTAGAACAAAATGTGAAAAAGAAAAGAAAAGAACTGAAAAGAATTAAAAGAAATGAATTGTACATCACAAACGAAAAAAATTGATTTCTTCTTCTTCTTAAGGTCACCCACCTGATCACTGACCATTCTCACAGTCTCTTGACTTTGATAAAAGTCAATACACGGTAACCGTTCGTTATCGCTTTGTATGCTTATAGGAGAAATCATTAACTCTCTCCTTACCAGCCATTTTCATAATTTTACCTTAAACCCATCCAACATAAAAATATTTCTTTTTTCTACTCAAACAGAAAAGGAACGAGTACATTACATACGAGGGCTCTTTCAGAAATAACCGAAAAATGCCCATTGCTCAGCAACCAGTGGATATTTTTTAATTCTGTAAACGACATGATATTCCTTATTTACCATCAATGTCCAAGGATGATAGAATTTTGAATAGTTTTTCGTGTTGTACTTTATCAAAGGCTTTTGAATAGTCGATGAAACACATATACAGATCTTTATTTACTTCAATACATCTTTCCATCAGCATTGATAATGTGAATATTCCATTTCTGGTACCCTTGTCCTCAACAAAACCAAATTGCATCTCCCCAATTTCAGGTCGTATTTTATTTCTTATTCTTAGTAAAATTATCTTCAAAAGAATTTTTGTGAGGTGGCTCATTAGGCTAATAGTTCTGTGTTGTTCACAATCAACTGCCCCTGGCTTTTTTGGTAGTGCTATAAAAATGGATCGTTTCATATCAGTTGGCATTTTTCCTGTGTCATACACTTGATTTAGAAGGTTTGTGATGAATTCAATCCCCCATTCACCCAGGCCAGTCAAGGCTTCAATTGTTATGGCATCAGGTCCTGCAGCTTTTCCATTTTTCATGCTTTTCATGACGTTCCTAACTTCATCTTTCATTATAGAAGGCCCTTCCAGTTCTTTTATCATAGGCATTTCTCCTCGATTATCAAAAAAAAGTTCTTCAATATATTCTGACCATCTGTTTAGAATGCAGTCTTTGTCCATGATGGTGTTTCCACGCTTGTCTTTGATGCATCCACTTTTAGCACCTGATTTAATTTTGTTTGTTACTTCTTTGATTTTCTGATGGAAGAATTTGCAATTTTTTCTTTGCAGGACATTATATAGTGACATTGTTCATTTATCCAGTCTTCTTTAGCTTCGTTGCATTTTCTTTTTATCTGCCTGTTCAGAGTCTTGTATTTTTCTTCCTGATTTTTGGCCTTTCTTCTCTCATTCATTAGTTCTAATATCTCTGGAGTAATCCATTTCTTCTTCTGCATTGATGGTAAAGATTTAAGAATATTACGGAATTTGTACTGGGAACAAGAAGCAGCAATGCGTGTTGACAACGAACTAAGCAGTTTTACACCTATTAGAAGAGGAGTTAGGCAGGGGTGTGTTTTGTCTCCAGATTTATTCAACCTCTATAGTGAAATGATATTAAGAGATATCGAACATAAGAAGGGGTGTGTATTGGAGGAAAGAATGTAACAAATCTGAGGTATGCAGATGATACGGTTCTACTGGCAGAATCTGAACATGAACTACAAGAATTACTGGATGTTGTAGTCAGGAGTAGTGAAAATATGGGACTGGAACTGAATATATCTAAAACAGAATGTATGACGGTATCTAAAAATAATAACCCACCAGCCTGTATAATAACAAGCAGAGGACAAACAATACAACAAGTTGAATGTTTCAAATATTTAGGCTTCAATGTAACATCCAATGGAAAATCAGATTGTGAAATAAAGAAAAGAATAGGTATGGCGAAGAATGCATTCAACCAGCTGCATACAATTATGAAAAACAGGAATATTAGCATGAAAACAAAAATCAAAGTCCTGGATTGCTATGTACTGTCTGTGCTGCTATATGGTTGTGAGAGCTGGACCATAAACAAGACCATGGTTAAAAGACTGGAGGCAGTGGAAATGTGGTTTTACAGAAGAATGATGAGGGTGTCATGGATGGAAAGGAAAAGAAATGAAGAAAATTTAGAAATGGCAAACAGAAAAAGATCACTGATAACAAAAATCATCAAACGCCAAATGGAATTTTTAGGACACATTATCCGCCACCCTGGTTTGGAAGTATTCGCCTTGACTGGAAAGATGAATGGAAAAAGAATAAGAGGAAGACAAAGAATAACGTATTTGAAAGGGATAAGAACTTGGACAGATGAAGCTGAGAAAGGTGGCGCTGCTTTAATAGAATTGGCAAGAGATAGATCAGCTTGGCGGAAGATGACCTCCGACGTCTGCTTCAGATATGGAACTACATGAGATGAGATTCCTTATTTCCTTACGGATATTCCCAGAAATTATGAAGTGCATCATTTTGCACAATGAATTTCTAGACGATTTTAAAGATGGCGGCCCACCTTGAAACTTGGTCAAAGGAGGAAATCAGAGCTGTCATACGTTTTTTGAACGCCAAAAGTCTGAATCCTACCAAAATTCATAAAGAACTTCAGAGTGTATATGGTGAGCATGTTATAAGCCGTACACAAGTCTATCACTGGTGTAATTTGTTTGAAGCCGGTCATTCCGACTTGACAGACAGGGAAGGGAGAGGGCGTTCGATAACTGCGACGTCAGAAGACAATGTGAAGCGAGTTGATGAGCTTATTCGTCAAGACAGGAGGTTGAAACTTCATGAAATCGCAAGCAGACTTGAAATTTCGGAAACTTCTGCCCATAGAATTTTATTTGATGAACTTGGCTATAGAAAAGTCAGCGCAAGATGGGTTCCTAAGCAATTGACAGACAATCATAAAGAACAAAGATTGGACATCTGCAGGAACTTTTGAGAAGAAACAAGAGCTCACGCAGGGTTCACGGGAATACTGCCAACGCCGGCGGAGACTTTCTAGGGTACGATGTGACTTTTCTTGACAGCATAGTCACCGGTGATGAGACTTGGTTGCACCATTGCACCCCAGAAACAAAGCAAGATTCGATGACATGGAAACATCCATCCTCACCTGTTGCGAAGAAATTCAAAGTCATGCGGTCAGCAAGGAAAATAATGGGAACTGTTTTCTGGGACAGTCGTGGTGTTATTCTGTTCGAAACCTTACAACCTGGAGAAACAATCAATGCTGCAAGGTACTGCCAAACTCTTGACAAGCTTAGGGGGGCCATTCGCAGAAAGCGCCCAGGGCAGTTGACCAACGGGGTCATTTTGCAACACGACAACGCTACACCCCGCACAGCACGAGTGACGCAATGTTGGCTAGAGAAATATGGATGGGAGATTTTGCCATACCCACCACACAGTCCAGACCTCGCACCATCTGATTATCACCTCTTTGGGCCACTGAAACGTGAGCTGGCAGGAAAGCGCTTTGATGTCGATGAAGAGCTTGTTTACCATGTGCGGAAATGGCTACAAAACCTTGACGGAAATTTCTTCCGAGAGGGTATCTATTCCATGGTGCGGCGTTGGCAGAAGTGTGTCGACAGACTTGGCTGTTACGTAGAGAAATGAAGGACGAGTCAAGGTATGAACACGTGCAAGAATTTTGTTGATAGCATAAAAAACGCGGATTTTACAGGCATTTTTCGGTTAATTATGAAAGAGCCCTCGTACATACTATTATTGTCCAGTGTCTAATTTTTATCGCTATAACAAAGTATTTTCTTTATAATTTGTGATGTACAAAGGATATCAGAGTGAGAAATATGTCAATTTTCCTATGGATGGTAAGGAGATGGTTAAACCAAACTCGGCACTCAATCACACAGACACTTATAGCATCCCCTTCCCGTTAACTCACTCCTTACCGACCTTTTTCAAGATTATCCACTATACATCCGACCCATCTAACAAAAAAAAAAGATTATTAAGACTTTACTTATTTAATCCAGACATCTCCATTTAAGACTTTACTCAAAAGAAATAAATACACGTACGTCACAGTTCTTATAACTATGATTTTTAAAATCTTCAAATTTTGTGATAATTACAAAAGAAAACAGAATGGAATAAATGTTGGTGGAATCGTAACAAATTTTCCTGAAGTTGGTAAGGAGAGGGTTAACAGAGATGCCAACCTCAAAATTAAGAAATGTCTAATTTGCAAGGAAAATATTTTAACCCCCCCCCCTCCCCATAGAAAAAAAAAGCGTAATCCAGTATAATACAGCACCGTCCATACTTTTCAAAGATTTTCGTATTTATATTATATTAGTACCATTCTTATGTTTAAAAATACACAATTCCTTGGAATAGTTGACATCTGTGCTTTAATCAGAGATGCCATCAAGTGATAAACAATGCACACCTGGTTGGTGATATCTAGAAATTCCCAAATCTTCATCATCGATATCATTAAGATATAACCAACGTTTTCTTTTCATACTATTTTACATACAATATCTCATCTACAAAATCTGTAATTGACTCCTGAAAAAAACCCAGTCACCCCTGAGTCAAGTGACGTCATGTATGCAATGCTGTTTAAAAAATATTGATAATTCATTGATTACGCCAGCAATAAATAAACCCTAATAAATGTCACCCATCTGATAACGGGCCATTCTCAACGTCACTTGAAATTGATAAAAGTAATTACATGGTAACAGTTCATTCCGATTGTGCGTGTGTGTGTGTGTGTGTGTGTGTGTGTGTGTGTGTGATTCAAGGAGAAAAACACACTCGAGTATTTATATATATATATATATATATATATATATATATATATATATAGTGCGAAACCCACTAAACGTGCTCAAAGCACTTTACAAGGGGTCCCTAGCAAACAGCAACACTTAACATGTAGGACGACGCACGCCACCTGTTAGGCGATATTAAATTTTTGTAACAGCCAGATACTCACACTCATTTTGCACCTAAGCAGGGTGAGAGAATGTGAGTAACAAATAATCTTTTCCAAGGACTCCACTATGCGCAGATCAGAGCAGGGTTCGAACCGTGGGACTTCCGATCCGAAGGCGAGAGTCATAGCACAAGACCACATAGTCTCACAACAGGGTATCTATTCATTGATTTTTTTGTTATGCTTCTAGGGGAAGTCAATAAACCCAAAATCTCAAACACTAAGCTGTTACCGAGCCAGGTACTCATTTTGCACCTAAGCACGGTGAGAGTGATGTGAGTGTAGGACTCTACTATGCGCAGATCAGAACGGGGTTCGAACCGTGGGCCTTTCATACCATAAGATCACATGTTCTCACAACATGGTAACGTCCATTGTATCTTTTTTATGCTTTTAGAAGAAGTCATTAAACACAAATCAGCAACTCGATCTCTCAGACACTTAGATAATATCCCCCGCTCCTTTCATCAAAAGCATCGCCATGTGATAACAAAGGTACACTTGGTGCTAACAATGCAAGGGTTCAATATTGTATTTGTTTATCTAGATAGGCGTTTATCTCCTAACAATTCCTGATAATAGAATTTGGTAATAATATCGCGGTGGAATCGATAATCAGAAGGATACAAAATGGTGGGAAACGGTATTAGGAGAGAGAGAGAGAGAGAGAGAGAGAGAGAGAGAGAGAGAGAGAGAGAGAGAGAGAGAGAGAGAGAGAGAGAGAGAGAGAGAACTGAGGGAATGTGAGAGTGGGAAAGAGAAAGAAGGGGGGGGGGAGAAGACTGAGAAAGAGAGGTGAGAGAGAAAAGGGAGAGAGAGAGAGAGAGAGAGAGAGAGAGAGAGAGAGAGAGAGAGAGAGAGAGAGAAGAGGAGTGAGAAGTGGTAAGAGAGAGAGAGAGAGAGGAATGAGGATGTGAGAGTGGAAAGAGAAAGAAGGGGGGGGGAGAAGATGAGAAGAGAGGAGAGAGAAAGGAGAGAGAGAGAGAGAAGAGAGAGAGGAGAGAGAGAGAAAGAGAGAGAGTGAGAGAGAACAGTGAAGAAGTGGTGAGAGGCGAGTGTGTGAGAAAGAAGAGAGAGAGAGAGAGAGAGAGAGAGAGAGAGGAGAGAACGAGAGGAGGGAGAGGAGAGAATGAGATGAGAAGAAATGGGAGGGAGAGAAAGATAAGGAAGAGATGGGAGAGTAGAGAAGAATGAAGATAGAGAGAGAGAGAGAAAGAGACAAAGAAAGAAAGAGAGAAGAAAGAAAGAAGAGAGAGAGAGAAAGAAAGAAAGAATGAAAGAAAGAAAGAAAGAAAGAGAGAGAGAGAGAAAGAGAGAGAGAGAGAGAGAGAGAGAGAGAGAGATGGGAGGGGGAGGCGGAAGGGGGAGGGTGAAGAGACAGACTAGGAGTATTCTATTGGTCAAGATGACTTGAGGACATTGAAAAGTGGGTTTACGAATCAATGGAAAACAATGTGGATCAACACAAGAGATTAATTGCAACCACTTTAGAAAATGGTGAAGGAGCCAATCCGGGAATTTCATTGTATTTTTCCTTCTATTTAATACTGACATTGACCCTATAGCACCAAAGCGTGCTTGTTATTTTGGCCAGGAAATGTAAGATTCAAATATCAAATAGTTAAATAAGATTCCCCGACCCGTCAAAAAACAAAACAATACAAAAACAAAACAAAACAAACAAACAAAACAAAACAACAACCCCCAACAAACAAAAAACAAACACTAAAATAAAACCAAAAAACCCCTCTAACCTAAAATTTCCTTGGAATTTCTTCAAACATTTTGGCATGTTGAAGTTCAATTCAATTGTTGGTTCGCCCGTTACTAATCATTAACCAATCAGAATAGTTCCTGCCATTTACCCCGTTTCGTTCCCTTGACTATTTATTTCCTGTAGGAAAAGGCCTGATATATTCTAAGTACATGCCAAACAGACAAATAGGTCAGGCCCAGTTAGTGAGTATTTCTCACAATGCTTTGATACACTCGAAAAAGAAATTATCTCGCAAAACCTGGCGACAAGAAGCATTTTTTTTTCAATCATCTATGTTAAAATTGTGAGTGATGCTCAGGATCTGTGGGCTGTTTACTCCGGGTGATAGCAAGCACTTAAGGTGGCTATGGGTCTTCGGGTCACGGTGAGCGGTTTATTTCAGGGCCAAAATACACTTGATTTTAAATTTTCGAGTCAAAGATAAAAAATCTTAAATGTTAATTCAACCATTTTTAATAAAATATACGATAACTGGCGTAATTTTCAAAAGTGTATGCACTGCATGTTGATTGGATTGAAGAACTGAAGGCTCATACTATAAGATAATAGTTCAAAAGGTATCCATGTCAATAGCTTGAGAGGTATGGAAACCAGATGTCACATACGAGACACCAATTAATCCATTTTTAGAGTAATGTTTATTTACGTTATTTAGTTTTGTCAGGATGAGACTGGTAGCTTTGCCAATACTGGTTCCAAATTTCGTTTTCAATTTGTCCTTCATTTTTCTTAATGGAGAATTTGGTATATATTTGCTGAAGACGGTGGGAGGGCGACCCGAAGCATAGATTCAATTGCCCTTGAGAAAAGAGTTCATTGAAACGTATTTTGTCCTTTACGAGGAATACAGATCCTTGTGCTATTCATCCACTATTCTTTTGACTGTACTCTGACATTTAATTTGGCTCAGAGTGAAAAAAAATACATGCCAATATTTTACCAGTTATCTTTGAGAAATAGAAGAGTTATATTGTTGTTGCTATTGTATCACTTTTTTTTCAAAACTTAAATTTCTGTTGACACAGAATTTTACCAGAAGCCCTACTTGGTTGTTTTGAATGTACAAGGCGATTTTATGTTAATGGATTTTTCAATTTAGAATTTCCATATTGATGGTCGGCGGATCAAACATCTGAAGTCTCGATTTTCACGCTCAGAGGATAAAAAATATGCTCTACATATGAGCTTTGCGCACCATGTTTTATTTTGACTTCTGATATGGACTTCAGATTCTTGATCCGTCGACCATATATATTTTATATGAGACGGGGACAATGAAAAACAGTATTTATGTTTGTTTTTCCCTTTCGTTTTGTGAATGAAGATCATGAGTTTTGAGAAAAAAGGAATGTATAGACAAATTCACGTGATATCAACACACCCCGAGATATATGGTTCGTATCAATATCCCATTTAAGACTGTTCATTAATCACTTAATAGATTTGTAAAGGAAAAAGAAAATCATTCTTCAAAACATTGCGGAAAGAAAAAAAAGACGGAAGAGGGAGGGGGTTCTGAGAGGAACGGGTGGGAGGTTAGAAGAATCTGACCATCTTGAGAGATAAACAAAATTTGAGTGACTACCTTTTTACCCAGATGGTTGGGTTTTTTCAAGACTCTCTCTCTCTCTCTCTCTCTCTCTCTCTCTCTCTCTACCTCTCTCTCTCTCTACCCCTCTCTCTCTCTCTCTCTCTCTCTCTCTCTCTCTCTCTCTCTCTCTCTTAATATTGATCTAGACCAGTTGCTGCTTTCTTGTTTCCTTATAATTTCCTGCTTTGGTTCCTCGTTCCTGTCCTCATATTTACTCCATGTATATGTATGACGAGAGTCACTGCTATATTATCCTGATGCCACCATTAATGATCTTCAGAAGATAAATACTGAAATCTGATTGAAGAATTGATGACTGCTTTTGTGATACCTTATGGTGGTCAAGATTCTAATCCAGGAAAAAACCAATAATATTATCACAAAGACAAGCCGGCTGTAACCAGAGTGGATATATTTATGTCCAATAATCTTACGCAATTACGTGCTTACTCTAACATTGTTTGGTGGATTGAATGGATACCTTTGTGCTTTAGGTTAATGAAAATGTTGCTTTTGTTTAAGAACAACAATTGGACCATGATAAATTTGAATACCAGACGCGTAAATAAGTACACTTTGATTTCAGAATCTTTCCATGACAATAATCAGGCCATAACAATTAATTTGGGTTATCAGAATCGGAAATAAAACACGTTGTTTTGAGCAGTTTTTTTCCCATACAGCAGTTCAGTCTTTGGAATAGGCCCTTTACTCACATTCTCTCACCGTGTTCAGGTCTTAAGTGAGACCAGAACAATCTGGATTATCAGATTTTAAAATAAGTACGCGTCGTTTTGAGCGTTGTTCCCCCCTCATACAGCATTAAGACCATGATACTTTTGGTTATCAGACCTGTAAATAAGTATACGTTGATTTCAGCGTTTTTCCATACAGCAATGAAACCATAACAATGTGTGATGTCAGACTTCTAAATAAGATCATGTCGTAAAATGCTGTTGTTGCTTCTGCTGTCTGTGTAAATAAAGCTTGATCAAATTTTTGTTGTTGTCTCTGAAACGGTCTTAATTCATTACAGAAATCATTGCTAATCTACTGAATAGTCTACAGCACTCTTATAATATTTACCAGACGTCTGGACCAGTGTCTTACACAAATAACATACTCCCAATTCCCCCTCCACCCACCACCTCATCCATTCTATATAGCTATTCAACTGACTGGCTATGCCTGCAATGATGGCCATCTAAGGAAACACCAATTTAATCATTTCAGGAACCTGGTCACTCCTTGAGTAAATATTGTTCCATGGGACAGAACTAGGCGCGTTCTATTTTCAATTCATTAATTTCCCTTGATGCTTTTTTAGTTTTGTTAAAGTATATTTAAGATTCTATAAATAACTGTCATGTTAAAATAGGAGAAACAGCTGACGCATTTCCAAAGGATTCACCGTTCACGCATGATACGCGTAATTATGAACGCTGAATCCTTCAAGACTCTATTTCTTCACTTAGCGAGTCATAAAGAACTTATCAATTTTAACATGGGTTAACTGTCGATTTGAACAGATCCATACGCCGCCACTGCCGTCATCTGAAGAGAAAAAAAAAACACGTAATTAAAATTTAGGCCAGAAAACACGTCCTTCACGAATGGCTCAATTAAAATGACTCTCATATTGGTAAAAACTCTCAAACCTTGGATTTCGCAAAGTCTCATGTTTGAAAGTTTTTGTCAAGATGAGGGTCATTTAAATCGATCGATATCTGAAGGACTAGATTTTCTGGCCAAATTTTTAAATATGGGTTTTTGTGTTATGGTGAGTACATCAGTTAACCATTTAAGCTTCCAATGCGTTAATGGCTGTTTTTCTTTTGTCTGGTCAGTAGGTCCACATAATCTCATCCGTATTGGCAATTTTTTGGCAAGTTGAGGGTCATTTTAATCGATGATACTCTCAAGGACAAGTTTCCTAGCTAAAATCTTAAATAAATGTTTTCTGGGGCTTTTTTGTAAAATTTGTTAATTTCATTTTTACAGAATACATCCGAACACTCCCACTTCAGAGGAAATTATCAGGATTCGACGTTTGCTAGAATCCATTCGTACTCTTCACTTTAATTGAACGATTGTAAAGCGAGTAGTATGTAGTGTCTAAGCCCTTCCCCTCTCATAGTACTGTTACTTAATTGGGTTTTTATCTTGGTCCCGGACGAACGTTCTTACAAATCAATTAAAACTGATGGGTTGAGGAGTGGACTTCTTCGATGGTTCCATGTTTTTTTTTTTAGCGTTGGGGGGGGGGGGGGGGTATGTTTGGAGGTTTGTGGAGGCGTGCAAAGATATTGAAAATAGAAGGTGGGGGGGGGGGGGGGCTATCATAAATATACAATACAAGATGCATGTTAAGTTATAAACATAAATGAATATGCCATCTTCAAAACAGAACAAAAACACCAGGCACGGATATTTTAAGTTTAAAATATCACCTTCGGATTGGAAAATCCTGGGTTCGAGACCTGCTTTGACCTGCGCATAGTTCAGTCCTTGGAATAGGCCCTTTACTCACATTCTCTCATCGTGTTCAGGTCTAAAATGAATACCTGGTCGTTAACAGCGTTGTCTCTGTTGAAAAAAAATGATATCGCTTAACAGTTATTATCATTTCTCTTCCTTTATGTTATGTTTTGCTTTTAGCTAAAAACACCTCGTGCAAAACGCCTTGAGCACGTTTAGTTGATATTGCACTATATAAAAGTTTTGGCGAATTAATTCATCGCGCACGTAAGGGAGTTGACATGAAATGAAAAGTAAGAAGCAATTTATTGCACCGACACAATTTTACCGCATCTACCTGGACCTGAACACGAATTTATGATGCTCAGGTTTTCATTCAAAAAGACGCTCGTAGAACATCTCATCTCTGTATAAATCTATTGGGCTGTTATACAATATACAATCGACAATAACATAATAACCAAGATCTATTATGTATCATTTTTATGATTATTTCAATTCTTGCTTCACTTTCCATCATCTGGAACACCTCGATCTCTT
>NC_088365.1:47990581-48008081 GCF_034508935.2 Berghia stephanieae | reverse complement strand
GATAACTATAACATTGAACAGATATTTCACTCCTACTTATTTTCTCTCTCTCTCTCTCTTTCTCTCTCTCTTTCTCTCTCTCTCTCTCTCTTTCTCTCTGATATTAGAGGACAACAAAAGCGGTAAAGACGTTAGTTCCAATATTAATAAATATACAATGCTAATCGTTTAAGATGGGGATCTCGATAGCTCAGTTGGTAGAGCATTCGCTTCACACGCAAACGAACCAAGATCGATTCCTGTCCACCCAGCATTGAATGGATAGCTGCATCTGTTATATTTGACTAAAAGTACTTTGCGATAGACTAGCGTCCTATCCAATGGATAGCAAGCAATTGCTATTGTCCGTTTCACGCTATAGAAACAGGGATAAACTCCGGCCGGCTCCATGGGGCGAACGACTCTGAAGGATTACAAGAATCGTTTAAGGTTTTGTGATTTTTTTTTTTTAAATCCAGCGGATAAGCGCTATGTAAAGGTCATTATTTTATATTTATCCTTTGTTTATCCCAAAATCTGGATGGATAAGTCGAAATGAGAAGCACGGATTGAATACCCGCCCTGGGTGCTGGCATTTCAAGGATTATTCCCAGTGGCATTTCTGGACGCAGACAGCCAGACTAGTCAATCCCCTTCCGAGTTTTCCTGTGGCTGAGATAGATTGATAGATAGATGAAGAGAGAGAGAGAGAGAGAGAGAGAGAGAGAGAGAGAGAGAGAAGAGAGAGAGGGGGAGAGAGATAGTGAGCAAGAAAGAGAGAGAGAAAGATATATGGAGACGGGGAAGGAGAGAGGGTAAAAGAAAGAAGAAAAAAAAAGAGAAAGAGAGAGAGAGAGAGAGAGAGAGAGAGAGAGAGAGAGAGAGAAAGAAAGAGAGAGAGAGAGAGAGAGAGAGGGGGGGGGGAGGGGGGCGGGAGAGTGAGAGAGAGAGAGAGTGAAAAAGAAAGAGAACACGAAGGGAGAGAGAACAGGGAGAGAGAGAGCGCATGGAGAGAGAGAGAGAGAGAGAGAGAGAGAGAGAGAGAGAGAGAGAGAGAGAGATCCGATCATCTTACAAATGTTTTAGGTGGAAATGTCACAACACAGATTACCGGGTATTTAAGCTCCTTGTACTCGCCACATACAATAAATAACGGGGAAATAAATGAGTACATAATAAATAAATCATCAACACATAATAAACAAATGACAAATGGAAAAAATAGATTACGAACTTGATATAAATAAAGAAATGAATAAATCATTAAATAAACTATAGATATCTTAAGAACTAGAAATTAAACAGATAGATTAATTATTGTGTGGATTAATAAACTTTTTAAAAAAATATTATAATAGAGCCTTACCGCAATTTCATACCTCGTCCTTCTTTGCATTGATACTTTCAGAGCGGGGCTCGTTGTAAAACACTTTGAGCACATTTAGTAAAACATTGCACTATATAAATCCCACAATATTTTATCACTCCGCTTTCGATTTGCTCATATCCCAAAAGGAATTTAAAACGAAGATAAAAATGTCTCTTTCACTTTTACATCTTAAAAATGTTGTATATATATATATATATATATATATATATATATATATATATATATATATATATATATATATATATATATATATATTATATATATATATATAAAACCTGAAAGCGCACTCGTGTTTTGATGTTATTTTGAAATCGCTAATTGGAAGGCATGAAGTCCAGACCATATCATCACTCCCTTCTTACATATACCTGATTACAGGATCGGTGGGCTTGACTTCAATAGAGTTTCGAGAAAGCATGATAAGCTCGGGTTTAAATATTTCATGATAATATACGTATTTTGTCTTTTTATTGCTGCAGAGCAATTTCAGAAATTTTGCAATGCTCGTTGCGTTGTTGCTATTTTTGTTACCCTTCCTAAGAAGGCCACATGGAATAAAAGTTTTATTTCATGAGGTATACAGTCGTAATAAAATTTAATATGTTCCACACTTTTTTCCACATTGTTCTTAAATGATCGCTCTTGGGGCGTCTTGCATATTAGATAGATTCTCAACTTTGTGTTTATACCTTTTTATGCATTCCACGTCTGTAAACGAATTTTCATTTTTTTGGATGAATAAAGTATATTATTATTATTATTATTATTATTTTATTATTTTATTATTTTATTTTATTATTATTATTTATTATTATATATATTATTATTATTATTATTATTATTTATTATTATTATTATTATTATTATTATTATATTATATTATTATTATTATTATTATTATTATTATTATTATTATTATTATTATTATTATCATTATTATTATCATTATTATTTATTATTATTATTATTATTATATTATTTTATTATTATTATTATTATATTCTTCTTCTTCCCCTCTCCATGAATTTATTGTAACGCGTAATAGTATCAAGTTTACAATAATAGTTTCTGAAATCAGATAATCAAAAGGTAAATTTCACTAAAAAATTAGATTCTTTAAAAAGAAGTATCATTTAAACATTTTGACATTTCTTTTCTTCAAAGATAACGAAATCTGAATCAATTGAGAGGTAGAATAACAATTTTCTTACAGTCTTACTTACGTTTTGGAATTCGAACTTTGTTCCAAGCACGCTCTCGCGAGTTCGTATGGCGGCTCGAAACACGTCGGGAATCTCAAAATAGCAAGAATGAAAGAATCGAATACTGTATAACTGCTATTATAATATTATGTGATATAATTTAAGAGTTTATTCATTTAATCACTCACTCCATTCTTCGCAAGTGCCGTAAAACCATTGAAAGCAAAATAACAAAATAATAAATAAAATAAATAAAATTCCCTATATTCATCTCATAGGGGAAATTTGTCTCAAGGGAATATTCAAAGGGAAGACTGAAACAACCCATGTGTCAACCGCAGTGCAGCGCCTCAAATTGAGCTAGGGCGAGATGACTTGCTCAAGGCCACACAACGTAGCGGCGGGTGATCGAACTCGGTACGAAAGCAAAGGCCGTTCCGCTGAGCCACACTACCCCATTTTGCAAAACACATAATGAAAATTTTTTTAAAACTTATAATAATATGGAAAATGGAGTGAAAAATAAAGTGAGTGAATTGACCCGTATGCCCCATGTGATGTTCTGACTACTATTGGAATCTTTTAATTTCGCTTAGGTGTATGTGGATGTACAAAGCAAACGCTTCGGTCAGGCCTTGGTCAGGTTATACACAAAGCCTCATACGCCCTCATACACCCTCACTCATAATTTTTTTCTTATGTAAATGCATTTTTTTTCTTCTTGTCTTCCAAAATATAACATTTATATCTACACCAATTGGTTCTCGAATCTGATGATTTGACCTCAGGAATTTTCTTTGTGGTCCGGATGTCTTTTTGTGTCAAAATCTATTTTTAGTACAACCGGATGTTTACGGTGGAAAACTATTTCCTGACCTCTAACGTATTTTTACAAAGGATCATCATTATCATTAGTTGTCTTTATTTTTGTTTGTAAAATGGGGTTTTACCAAATACTATAGGGGCATACCAATCATGTTCTTATACTTTTTTTTTTAAATCAAGAAAACAAAAGAAAACACACAAATACAAAAAAAAAAACAAAAAAAAACAAAACAAAACAAAAACAAAACAACAACTTTAATTTCATAATTATGTTCATTTTTACTGAAAAACTGAATTTTTTCTCACCTCATGAAGACCAAACAAACCCCAGATTGACGCGATTGGCTACAAGATATTCTTTCTTTTCACTTTCCTGTCGGTTAATTTATAGGAAAACATATATTTTGCAATAGACTCAAGCAATTGCTAAATCGTTAAAACGCTATAGAAACTCCGATGCCTTGGACTTTGTGTCTCTGATAAAGGAGTCTATTGCTATTTCACTATAATATTATAGTAAAACTATGCCGGATAGCAGACCTGCATACACTTACGAAAAAATCGTAGAAACAAGATTTTTTGCTCTAACTAAAGAGCAACATTAGCATCTTTAATTCAATAGAAAATTATATTAAAATATCATGTTGGTGCCATTTTACATTAATTAAAAACCTTTTGAACCAAATTTCAATATTTTGCTGTGAGACAAATTAGTCATTTATGTAGCTGTCAAGGAGGGCTTTAGAAAGGAGGCTCGCCTTGGATTTTCAGCCCCCGCTAGTGGGGGCCATTGGTTGGATAACGATTTCAAGCAAAACTACCGCTTTTCTGCCTTGGTACAATTTCCTTGAATGCGCAATAATTGATTCTGTTCTTATAATTTCGGTACTTTATATTAATAAATTGGTTAATTGGCGACCATAAGTTTTAAATAATATTTCTTATGTCTTGAATGATATGAAAATATACAAAAAGTAGTGAACTACCAAAAATTTCACAGGAAAGTATGAACTATTTTTCTATGACGCCCTCTTACAAACTGAGTGATTGGGTTTGTTATCTTTTTTGAAATCGAAAGTACGAATCTGATTTCAATAACTATGGCTAATTTATCGCACCAGAATCTTTGAAAAGTGGTATGTACCAATAATAATTGCATAATAATTATTTAAGACATGTTTAGAATTATCAACTGTAGTTCCTGCAGACGATAGTTGGGCCCATTGTCGTGCTTGTTCCGTCGAGTCGCACAGATAATCAGAATCAGACTCCGCCTGATTCGGAATCCGAATCGGATTACTGTTCCTTATTTTATTATGAATTATGGCCTGTGGCTTTATATTTATATATTTTTTCTATATGGTTAACTGACAAATATTGACTTTATTGTTTTAGTCTAGTGTATAAGTCTAGAGGGCCCCTTAGCTCGTCACGTCAACTTCACAACTTTATCTTGAACAGTCCTTTCTATTTCTACTATTTTACTATTACTAGACTAGATAGATATTACTAGATATTACTATCTAGAAGTTGCTAGTTAGTGGGTCTGCTGATATTACCATATCATATTCATATATGATGGAACTTGGACTCTGACTCTGAATATATAGTTATGCCCATTACATGGATCTGTGTTGCTGATATGACTGTCAATCGTATGGGACTAGTAACTAAGACTCTTAATATATAGTTTTGCCTCATTGGTCTGGTTACTGTTGTTACAGTTACACTCACTCACTCTATTACTATTATCTCTGTGACTATGGAAAGGAATTATGGATCTGATCTACTCCATTGACTGAAAGGAATGAACTAGTAGTCTGAATATATAGTTTTGTCTCATTGATCTAAGATGATGCTACTCATTGACTGTACTGTAAGGAATGAACTATAGTAGATGTTTTATAACGAATGGCGCATGTTTTTCTAGTTTTTCTAAGATGTCCCTCTATCAAAAGTTGCAAAACTTTGTGTCAACCTCCGAAGCAATTTCTCTTAACTGAATAAAGATTTTGGCCCGTATTGAATTGTGATGCCATATCACAAAAAAGATTTCTTCTTCACGACCTATAAAAAGCCACTTTAAAACCACTGTCATACAATTAGAGATTTTACACTGCTAAATATTTAAACAGTTTCGCACCACAAAGTAAGAGATGACTTCATCGTTTTACAAAAAAATCTTGTGACACAGTAGTTCCGGCTAGTGGTTATGAGTTCACATCATACTATTAGAAAAATTACTATTTTCCGAATAAAAGCAAAACACATTAACATAAAGTAACAACGTATGTAGTTTGCATCCAATTTTGACTTTATAATTTATTGCTTTTTATTTACATCACGTCGCAATTACCAAAGACTGATATGAATCTCTAGTTTTAACTTATTTGAACTAGTGATTAAATACTCAAAATTGTCAAATTAACATTGAATGTTTATATTTAACTTTGAAAAATTGTATCTATGCATGACCGATTCACACAGCATTTAAAGTTTTCTTTTAAACCTATAAGCTCTTAAACAATACGATATGATACGGAATCTCTATCGGTTCCTTTCTCGGAAAGCTGCGAAAAGAAGTCTACTTGTATCTATCGATAAGCCATTAAAGAGGACATCTATGGAATTGGAATTTCACAATCAACTCTGAGTTTTGCATGTTATTGTTGTTACGTTGTTGTTGAACAAAAGCACATTTTGTGGAAACACTGTATCATAAATTGATGAATTTCTACTTTTGACTGGTCTACATTAAATTTATGTAATCCTCTTTGGCATAAATACCAAGCTATTTCTCAAAACTTTGAACTCAAAATAATGTTGGAAGTGCGTAATGTTCACTTTTATTTGTATTCATCAAACACGTATATTGATTGTTATAAAATGTAAACTTGTCTGTCGTTCCTTCATATTCAGATTCTGTATGAACATCATATAAGTTTCAATTAACTGAACATTCCATTTTAACAAATTCTTTCAAAATGGATAAGCGGAAAATCATAATTTCGACACTATAAATCATTTTTGAGTTCAGATCCTCACCCGTTATCGATTTTAATATATCTGTAATAAGCGAAATACTTTCTTATTGTTTTTTTTTTTAAGTCGTGATAAAACATTTTTATTAAGACAAAATGATCCAGAGTTTCATACAAATTTTTGCAGCTGTACCTCGTGAACAGCTAGCTGAGAAAAAGAAGAAAAAGACGCGCCCCTTATTAAAAATCCGACTATTGTACTCTGAATATATATTGATCTGATATGTTACTTTATTAATTAACTCTATGAATATGGAATGGAATGGAACTATGAATTTGATGCTACTCCATTGACTATATTGAATGAACCAGTACTCTGAATGTTTTTCCTCACATGAACTTTTGCCTCTTGTGGGTCTGATGTTCATGGACGTGATTTGTTAGCAAATTCAAGATGGGGAAAATTGTGGTGTTGCGAATTACAATGGTAACTACAATAAAGCCAACAAATGTTGTGTGTTCAGATTGCCTATAAAGAGGAACCAGACCGATAAACATGGTTAAACAAATCCCTCCTCGTGATGATATTGAGCCACATCCGACAAAATTTGTTATTTGTGAAAGACATTGGTCTGCAGGTGTTCCAATGAAAATTCTACCTGGCAGACCGATCGTCCCTTATTGGGATGAAATAGTGTTCAAAAAATTAATAAATTCGAGAGATCCTAATTACAACTTACAACTACTTTGTAGTGCATCCCTTAGTAGATATTTTGGTATTCATATTTTTCTTGGGATCATCCTCCGCAGATTACCTCCCTTTGTTGATATTGTACATCTCCTTTCCCCTTCATCTAATTGTTCAACCTCTTCCTCATAATCACATTACATGTACATTCATCTAAAGAAATCATCCTGAATCAATCACTATAAGTATAAGGTCAGTTTTTAGAATATCTAACTACTCATCCTTTCCGTTTCTTGGCTACTCTTATTCACTGCTGATAGTAATAATTATTAAATATTTTTTTGGACCCAGCATTCACAATCACTCTCTAAAAGGTAGATCTTGCCATATAATGCCCCTGCTGTTATTTTGGTGTAAATTTTCTATATTTTTTGTTGGCCCCCACTAGCGTTGCCTGAAGATTCCATATGATTGTCCTTTCAGTATAGTTGTCCTTGGTAGCTGTATATAGATCTTGGGGTTTTTCCGTGAGAAAATGACAACTTTTTAGAATTATATGTATGCAGGTCTGGGGGTAGTAAGTTAAGAAAAACACGTTGAAGGAACAGAAATGTCCAAAACAAAAAATGAATCGGCCATCTAGTCTATAGTTTAAGAGTCTGAAGTAAACGCTTTGAGTAGTCACGAACGTTACAGCTGCTTTCGTGTTGGACACAAATTGTGGACGTCCAGCACACACAATGATGAAGTGTTTTGGGAGCCGATGGCGGACAGGTTCAGTTGGTGGAGGGGACTTCATTTGGGGGCAAGGGGGTGAGGAAGAGAAGTCCGTTTTTTTTTGTTCCTGCTGTTATATTGTTTGTTTTTTTTTAAATTGTTGTTGTTTTTTTTTTTGATCATGTTATGATGATGATGATGATGATGATGTTGCTGATATTGTTTGGTTTGGATTCTTGGAGGTCCAGACAGCTCAATAAACAGAGCTCTCGCTCTGGAATCAAATCAAGGAAATGATGTCGATCCTCAGTTGAGTCGAAATATTTTATGAGACCCCCCCCCCCCCGACCACACCCCATGTCCACCCATAAATGATTGATTAGCTGGATCTGTTAGATGTGGCGTAAAGTACTTTGCGATAGACAGACTAACCTCCTATCTAAAGGATAGCGAGCAATTACTTTTGTTCGTTTCACGCTATAGAAACCGGGGTAATCTCCAATCATATGGACCTAATGACTCTGATGGACTAAGTGGTTTGGTTTCTATAATGCTGTTTGCGGCTATGTGACCTAGTGGTATAACACTCGCTTTTTTGGATTGGAAGGTCCTGTGTTCGAGCCTCGCTCGGCGCATAGTTGAGTCCTTGGAAAAGGCTCTTTGCTCACATTCTCCCCTACTCAGGTGTAGAATGAGCAGCTGGCCGTTAACAGCGTTGTCTCTGTCCGAAAAAAAAAAACGTTCTCAAAGCGCTTTACAAGGGGTCCCTGGCCAACAGCAACATTTAACATTTAGGACGGGACATGACGCCTGTTAGGCGATATTACAATTTTTTTCGGACAAACAGGCGTCATGTCCCGTCCTAAATGTTAAATGTTGCTGTTGGCCAGGGACCCCTTGTAAAGCGCTTTGAGAACGTTTAGTGGATATTGCGCTATATAAAAAAGCTCAATCTTTAAAGTCACCGGCTCGAATGTTGTTATGATCGGTCCAACGTTGAATCTGTAGAGAAAACTCTTTATACATGCTCTCACCATACTCGGGTACAAATGAGGTCAAGGACGTTAAAAGCGATGCCTCTTTTGAAAAGAAAAGGGACTTAAATGAGTGCTTTTACCCCAAGCGCTTTACATTGACATCAGTTGAAATATACAAACACACAACACAAACAGACCATCAATCAATTACATTTGAAGCAAATGGTTTTTCAGTTGAGTTTTTTTTTTTTTGTTTTAACTTGAAGGGATGAGGATGACCTTAGGGATGCTGCACTGGTAGGAAATTCCAACATTGAGGGACGGCAAACTGAAACGATTGATTCAGTGCCAAGCTTACGAAGTACATTTGTGACCCATCGTCTCAAAACGGTATTATGTCGGAACGAACCATATGCTTAAAAGCCGAATTAAATGTAAAACTGGTCAAAAATATCAATTGTTGGCATTATCATCCTAAAATATGGTATCCATTATCCTCAATAAAGCATACAAACCCAACACAAGTCTCATATTTCTGGCTATAAATTCAATTTTCAACATCTTAACCAATCCGACTTAATACCGTTTTGAGGCGAAGGGTCACATTTGGCCTCACCAATTTGAGCTTATCATCACTCGATGTCAATGTTCGTGTTGGAGTAAATACCTAATGCTAATTAAAAAAATAATAATTTATGATTGCAAATACCAATCAACACCAATAGGGAAGAAAAGTGTGATGTAAAAAAACTGGTTCTTATCTCACTTGAAGTGTGAAACAGTCTTAGGAGGACTGGATGTATACCTTGCGTAATACTCTTCAACATGACGCATGGTAACTTAGTAACACTGGCTCTAAACTATCAGAACAATGGCGGACGCCGTATGAAATATTTCTCCGGCGAGCATAAACGCGTATTCAGAGGGAAAAAACCCCATAAATTTGATCATGTTTTAACTTTTACACATTCTGATCACAAGGCATATGAAAAGTTCTAGCCAGCATGAAGAATAAAAAGTAATGATTTTCTTTGTTTAGAACCAAGATGGCCGCCGTTGCCGGGTGGCGTGACATCAGACTACTGAATCCAATTGATCTTCTGTTTTCAGAGTGATTGATTGCATTTTATTGTCTAGTCTAAATATATGCCGTTGGTTAATAAAGATACCTCTTTTTCGCTCTTTTACGTCACGTAATCCCAAGAATCTGCCTATATAGTATACGCTTGGCTAAGAAGCTCACAACATTGACATCCGGAAGTGTACCGGACCAACACACAAAACTCTGAGTAACCATGAACTTTTAAAGTCGGGTTAATACAGTAAAGTGAGAATTACTCATTGACGTGGATGGCAAAAAAAACAATAACAAAGACCCGAGCGACGTCATAAGTTCAATCAATCTATAGATCCTGCAATTAAAATATTAATTATTGGACTTCAGAAGGACTGATCGTATTCAAACTTCCAAAGAGTGCGGCGTCACAATATCTCTGTCCTATAACAATGATGATGATGATGATGATGATGATGATCATGATGATGATGATGATGATGATGATGATGATGATGATGATGATGATGATGATGATGATGATGATGATGAAATGATGATAATAATGATGATGATTATGATGATGATGATGATGATGATGATGATGATGATGATGATGATGATGATGATGATGATGATGAAATGATGATGACGATGATGATGATGATGATGATGATGATGGTGATGATGATGATGATGATGATGATGATGATGATGATGATGATGATGATGATGATGATGATGATGATGATGATGATGATGATGGTGATGATGATGATGATGATGATGGTGATGATGATGATGATGATGATGATGATGATGATGATGATGATGATGATGACGACGACGATAATGGTGATGACAACGACGACGATGGTGTCAACGATGATGATATAAACATCGAGACATTTTATATCAGAAAATGTAATTGTGACCAGGGCAATAGCCGATGTCTAGACACCGATACGTCTGTATGTAATTAACTCTGTGACAACCAATACCCGAGACACAGCCTTCGTGCAAATCGTGACCCAGAGACACCGGCTGGGTTTTGACGCTGGGCAAAGTGGATATCTCCCCTTGTTGCTATTGGATACGTCACATGATTAAAATATAATATAATATTACCCCAAAAAAAAATCAAAAAAAATAAAAAATCAAAAAAACAAACTTACAGAACAAATCGTGAACAGAACAAGATGAAATAATGAGAAAATCGTATTGGTTTTTTTTTTTTGTTTTGTTTTTTTTTTGGGGGGGGGGGGGGGTGGAGGGAAGGGGTTAGGGCGAATGACGATAAGTTTACTGTACCTAAAAAAAAAAAAAAGATGAACAGATAAAACCAAACCAGCAACTAGCAACAAAAACAGCATCAGCAGCAGCAGCAACAACAACAACAACGACTAACAAAAAGAACAGCAGCACCAGCAACATCAACAGCAACAACAACAACAACGACGACGACGACGACGACGACAACAACAAGAAACAGTTTGCAGACAGCGCCAAGATGAATTTAATCAATTGACAATAAAATTAGAACTTCTGAGATATTATAAGGCCCATGGACATGGAGTCGAAATCTATCTCGGTTTCTTTGTATGTTAATTGTACGCAGCGTATTGACGGCATATGGTGGTGCCATGATTAGAAGAAGAAAAAAAATTCTAAAACAGTAAACACGGTTAAGAGGAGAGAGCACATGTTAAAAACTCTTTTTTGGAAGGGTGGGGGGAGGGTCGATGGTTTCTACGAGTGGACAAAACTCACAAAAACAAATAATTCATGAAAACAACAAGCCACAACACTGAGATACAAGTCCCGTATGAAATGGTCTTTGTTAATATTCTTTGTCCACCATTTAAAGGATTGGTTTTGGTCGATAATGCAATCAGTATGTGATAAATGTAAATCAAAAGAGAAAAAAAAAACCTATGACAGAAATTACTTACTTTTAGTACTTGTAAAGAAAATCTGCACGGCGATGTTTCATCTCTGCCAATCTTTTTATAATGTGTTTATTGAAATCTGGAATGGCATCTATTTCAGCTTTGTGAATTGACAGAATCATTAACGAATTTAACCGCTCCTGTTTCATTGAATTTCGCAAGATATTTTTCACTCTTTTAAGGGTGCTAAAACAACGTTCAGGAGGTTAAGGGGCGGTTTGGGTCTAATTATTAGGAAAATCCTTCGAAAAATTGATTTTGAGATTTTGGTGGAAATTGATTTTTTATTAACCTAGAAATAATATAATTGAAGTCCAAATTCTCAAAGTAGACTATAAAGGCATGAAAAACAAAGTCGAAAATGGTACAGATAGTAAGAAAAGTGTGAAAAACGGGAAGCTATTTTGCTATTTTCTCAAAATGTCATATTTCTAAGGGTATGGGATACTGTGTCAAACGTTTCTCTGAATCTATTCAATGAAATTGTCTGAAAATTTCCACAGTTATCACAGAGATAATGTATTGTGTCACCATAGAGAGATTTTTTTGATAAAATATGTGAATTTTCAATTATAATCCTAATTCTGAATTTTTAACATCAATTTTGTCATAACATTTTGATTCTAAACTTTGTAATGTTCTAATAAAAATTCCATAAGCTAAGGCCGTAAAAGCTCTCTATGGTGACAGACTATAGTACAATGTTGACAAGAGGGAAGAATATGGAGGTCATTCCTTCATTAGTTTTTGTGGAACGTTTGCCACAAGATTGTTATATTTTTTTATGTCTGACCCCCAAATTAGGTCGCAAAATGGGTATCGACAAAGATAATTAAAATTTTTCACCATAAATGTTGTTTTTTAACCTATAATGACGATACAGAATGATTAAAACCGCCCAATATTGGTAATTAAATTTTTTTTTTGAAAAGACCCAAACCGCCCCTTAAGAAATACGATGGAAGTGGTTAAGGTCACTATAGCCTATAGATGTCCATGATTTGTCAGTGTTTGTTGTATCTGTAAAAAGTAGACAATAAAAACAAAAGAAACGTTTTTTTTCTAAACTAACTGTGAGCCATTCATGTCTGTCATACCATGTCACTGAAAAAGAGCGTTTTCGAGATTTCCACACCTGTGTTAATTCAAAATCAGTTGGTTGGTGAGGAACTAGTCTTTTTATTTCTAAGTTGTCATCTAGTGTCAATCTCCCAAACGGTTGGTGAAGTAAAGAGTCAACTTGATTCATTGCAATTCATTGTTTAACAAAACAAAACTTCAAAGTATTTCTCAAATAATGGAAATCAGTGGACTACGATTAATGATTGTACAAATAAAAGGTAGATTCAGATCTTAAAGCCTCACAAAGAAAAAATCACTCCACTTAAGTACTTAATAAATCTAAAAACACACCAAAGTATAACTGTTGACAGTCTTCGGTTTCTTTCTCTGACTGACACAAATACACACGCACAAACAAACACACACACACACACACACACACACACACACACACACACACAAATAAACACTCATACATAACCATCAACTCGGCACTACAAGCAAGAAAAATGTTGGTAAATTCGTCCACAATGCTTCGTTGCAAAGAAGTACTTTATTCAATAATCGTGAAAAAGAGTTGGGGGGGGGGGGGGGGGGGGGTGGGAGGTTTTGATATGTCATATTTTTAAGTTTTATGTTGTCTTTCTTTGCTGCTTACAAATAAACTTGACAATGATCAGTGTTTTTGACAGTTAATGTAATATTTTGGATGGCCGAAGTTACCCTAATTTGCCGCATCCCCCGTCCAAAGGTGGAGCTCTCAGATCCTGGCACAAGTCGAGGGGTTTTCCGCTATTTGAAGATAGTATAATTCGACCCAGTTTCTCGCTCAATCAGCTGTAGCGATATTAATGGATAGAGCATTAACTGGAGCTTGGATTGCTTTGCACCACGGTGTTGATTCAGTCGCGCAGTGATGTCACCAACACACGAGTCGGCGCAGTGCGTGATTCGGAATCTTGAATAGAGTGGAGACTAAAAAGGCAGTATGTTGTTGGCGAGTTGGCGAAAGACAGTGGAGTTAAAATTTCTCAGTTTTATTTTTAATTAAATTATGCTGTTAATGATTTTTAAAAGATTGGTACGGTGCCTGGCACCATTCGATCCAATGGCCCCACGCCTCTGATGTACGTTTGTTACAAATTATAGCTTTCTACATAATATGCTTTCTTGCAAAGTTCAAGTGCGGCTATGTGGTCAAGTGGTATGTCACTCGCTTTCGGATCGGAAGGTACTGGGTTCGAGCCTCGCGCTCAGCGCATAGTTGAGTCCTTGGAAAAGGCTCTTTACTCACATTTTCTCACCGTACTCAGGTGTAAAATGAGTACCTGACCGTTAACAGCGTGGTTCAGGGGTACGGTCTTTGCTTCGTAACCGAAAGGTACCGAGTTCGATCACCTGCCGCTGCGCCACGTGGCCTTGAGCAAGTCACCAATCCCTAGCTCAATTTGCGGCGCTGCACTGCGGCTGACGCCTGTTTTTTTTCTCCAGTTTTCCCTTGGAATAGACCCTAGACACACACACAAGAAATCCTTATGATTTATGATACGTGTTTGCTTGTTTTTTTTGTTTTTCCGTAGTTGGCTACGGCAGAATCCTTATTGGGGAAAGTGCGACGTGCACTTATTTGAAGGTCCGATAACCCAATTCACTATGGGTTTATTGTTGCAATGGATATCTAAATATATGACGCAAAATATTATCCATTACAACAATGTTAAAATTAGGCCCATAATTAGATTCGGATGTCAGACGTCGGGAAAGAGTGTGATAACACTAACAATTCATCTTTAATTTGGACACACCGCAATTGGAAAGTTTAAAAACACCTCAATAATCGTTCTGTAAGGCCGAACGCCGAATGCCATCCCATGCGCATTTATTATGTAGCGCAATATCAACTTTTTTTTTATTCCGTCTCCTCTCCGCAAATGTCCCAGAAACCGTTTATAAGTTAATTTTTTTAAAAAATCCAACTCATAACTGTTTTCTTTCCAAAAGCCCAGATATTGATATTGTATGCCTATGGAATAATATAAGATTGCTGAAGATCACATCGATTTTGCTGAAATTTGCATTCAAAGGAAGCTCTGTGTATTTTTAAAAATATTTTAAAAATTATTATTCTTTCAGCACTTTTGACCAGTCACATGTCCCGCTTGAAGCACACCGCCAATACTGTATACGTCATCGCTGACCTCATGATTGGAGCCACGCCCATTCGCCTGTACCACGTGTTTTTCACCGTCTTCCTTGGCTCTGTGTACACCGTTTTCAACGCCCTCTACTACATCAACTATGGCAGTCTGATGATTCAACCAGCTGCCGGATGGGGTGAGTGAATATATGTGACCCATTGCCTCAAAACGGTATTGTGTCGGGATTAACCAGTTGCTAAAAAGTCAAATTGAGCTTTTTTATAGATTTCTTTTATGTAGCGCAATATTCACTAAACGTGCTCAAAGCGGTTTACAAGGGGTCCCCTGGCCAACAGCAACAACAAACGTGCAGGACGGGACATGACGCGTGTTAAGCGAATTTACAATTTTTTTTCGGACAGAGACAACGCTGTTAACGGCCAGGGACTCATTTCACACCACCCGAGTACGGTGAGAGAGAATGTGAGTAAAGAGCCTTTTCGAACGACTCAACTATGCGCCGAGCTACGCTTGAACCCAGGATATTCCGATCTAAAAGCGAGTGTCATACCACAAGACCACATAGTCGCTCTTAAAGCTGAACTCGTCAAAACTATTGGTATTCAGCAAACTACAAACTGATATTAATTCTCCTCAGTAAAGCATACAGGCTCAACTCAAGTCTGAGATTTCTGTCTATAAACCGGAGCATACTCAATGTCTCGATTGTTTCTATTTTATTTCTTTGTGTTTAGAATATTGGCTATTAAGCTTAATTGCTGGCCAACTAACTTCGCGGAGGTTGTGTGTGTTGGACCCGCGATCTCAAGTAGTCGGGAAAAGAGGGGCTCTAATAATGACTAGGGTTAGAGACGATCTTTTTTGGGATCGTGGATAGCTCAAACGGTAGAGTCACGCTCTCCCTGGCCAGGCGGAGTTGTCGCGGGTTCAAACCCCCATCACCGCCGCGAAATTGTTATTCTCTATTGTCTACTGGCACTTTCCTACTCACTTCATCTCTTGTCTATAAATTCAATTTCCAGGATCCCGACAATTTAGCGTTTTCATGCGATGGGCCATAATATATATAAAATACAAGATGCACATTTAGCACTACGTACGTTTCGTTTTTGCTCTTCTAATGAATTCTGCATTTTGGTGTATATTTCCTGCAAAGAATAATATCTGAAAATGTGTGTATAAAAACAGTGCCAGACGCAGCAAGAAAAAAATAATTATTGAAACATACAAGAAACACATCATCCCTTAACTAGGAATCGAACCTCAGACCTCCGATCACCTGTCAGATATGTTACCATTACATCACAGAGACCAACCCGAGAGTTGGGATGCTTTACTGCCTAATATTCTTCCCAAGATTACGCAGTTTGTGCTGTGAACCCTCTCTTGCATCACACAACACAAGAATTGAACACGAGAGCACAGACACGAAGGAATTCTCTCTCTCTCTCTCTCTCTCTCTCTCTCTCTCTCTCTCTCTCTCTCTCTCTCTCTCTCTTTTATTCTCACTCTATCTTTCACCTCTTTCTCTCTCTCTCTCTCTCTTTTACTCTCCCCCACTTTATCTCTCTCTCTCTCTCTCTCTCTCTCTCTCTCTCTCTCTCTCTAAATCTTTCTCATACCCTATACTCTCTCTTTCATTTCTTTCCAGAGGGACGGGATTACTACTTCATGAACTGGAGCCAGCCGGTAGAGGCGATCTGCACGTGCGTCCTTGCAATTCTCATGACGCTCGTGGCCCAGTTTGTCCTGCACCTACTCTATCTGCTCAGGACACAGCTACACAAGAAGTTCGAACCCCAATCACCTAGCGGGGACTCCGAATTACAACAAATTATTGGAAATTCAAACAGCTACAATTCTTTAAACGAATCTTACGGAGAAAAAATAGCACCTCAATGATTTTATATAGCGCATGATACTACGAATGAATGACGTGTTTTGTTTTTGTTGAAAATAGCATAATAAACAAAAATGAATATAACAGCTTCAACAAAAAAAAAAAATGCCGAACACAGAAAGTTTCGGTCTCAAAACTTTTTTCAGCCAACAACAACAAAAGAAAAAAAATTAAAACATTTAATCATTGTTTTAAAATGCATCTAATACAGTTTGATATATACTAAAGAGTATTATGAAAATATTCTTTGAGATATCTTATTTAAGTTAACTCACTCGATCCTGACACGTACTATCTCGATAAATCTCGATAAATTTGGCTGTGTCTACTTTTACAATCACGTTATTGTTTACATTTTCCGGAGACAAATTTTATGTGCATATAATATTTACATGGTAATGGTGGTTGAGTAAAACAATCTCGGTCATGCAAATATATGTTATTTATATTGAGTACTAGAAATCTATTGAGAGAGTGAACAGCACGGAGAAAGAGGGGTTAGGGATGAGCGTGTTAACGAATAAAAATATTTCAAATCTAGTAATTTTTGGTCCATGTTCACATGTACTTGTTAAAAAGGAAATGCAAGGACGAGCGGACAGTTGAGGTAGAGGGCT
>NC_088365.1:47978081-47983081 GCF_034508935.2 Berghia stephanieae | reverse complement strand
ATGAGTGTGTTTTATTGTTTGTGCGTGCAATCGTGATTGTAGTTTTATAATGCGTGTCCTAGGATATAATATAACAAGGAAACATAAAAAAGATTTACTCTTTGAACGTGAAGTTATATACATTGTCAACGTATGGAGTTTTCCATTATTGTTTTTATTTTATTATTATTATTTTCTTTTTTGTTGGGAAACGAGACCAAAATAATATTAGATATGCCAAGATGTCACACAAAAATGTTACAAATCGTAAAGTGTTATTAGTTACAATTTTAAGATATAAACATTTCTTTCAAATCTAATTTATAACCCACCGCCTCAAAACGGTAAATTGTCGAGGCGGATAAGATGCTAAATTATATTCAATTAATGATAAAAAAATACGAGACTTTGGGGGAAAGTCTACATGCTTTAGTCGGCAGGAGAATCAATATCATGTCTGAAGTCATAATCTGAAGTTTTCTATTTCTAGTCATTTCTTCAATAGAACCAGTTTTTTGTTAGTTGATTCATCCCGACGGAAGACCGTTTTGAGACGATGGGTCACATTTATCGTATGTTTTAATCATTTTAAATTTATATTCATGATTTCTATCTATTTGTGATTTTTAAGATTGAATAAATCTGATCATTTATCGCTATTGATAGTTCTTTCTTTTCTTTTTTTTTATGTTGTTTTTTTTAAAATTATTATTCATGGGTTGGGGAGCGTGTGTGTGTGTGGGGGGGGGGGGGGAGTGGGAGGGGGGCGACGTGCTTTTATTTGAAGGTCTGAAAACACAATTACTTATGGGCTCATTGTTCTAATTTACTGTTGTAATGGAAATCTTTAAAAAAAAGACGCACAATATTGTCCAAACAATACAACTCTAGGCTCATATTTGGATTCGGATGTCAGACCTGCCTATCTGTACACGTCTGTTTGGGAAGAGGGTGTTTTTTATATTTTATCTATTTGGATTATTTATTGTGTTGTTTCTTTTCTTTTTTTTATTTTGGTTTGTTCTGCTGTTGTTGTTGTCGTTGTTGGCAGTTTCAAATGCAGCTTGTACTCGTATTTGAATAGAACCGTATCTTCTAATACTAATATTTCATTTCCGATGTCCTTTTCCACCCTCATATTTGGGTGGGGTTCCTGACCTCCAGTGGGCAGGGAGGTACATACTGTCTTCTATCCCCTATGTCTGTTTTCCAACATGCTCTCTGTCTTTGACTTGGAATGAGATTACTTGGTTTTGTCCTGGTCCTGGCCAGTTACCCTGGCTGGGAGGAAAACAGTCAAATGTATAGTTAGTTTTGAGTTTTGGGAGATGATATTTTTTCCTTGTAAATCATCTCTCTGTTATGCACTGTATTATGTTTTGTTCTATGTATTATATATGGTTTGTAAACATTTGAGTGTATTCCTCTCTGTTGGGACCTGAGATTGTGTCTGGACGAGACCTTTAGGTGATCTCAAACTAAGTACTTTGATAGTGTACTCCTGGAATCTAGATCTGTTCCCTATTTGAACAAATTCCCCTTTGTCTTACCTTTTCTTGGATGCTTTAATTGTAATTCTAGAACTTTTTACTATCCCATTTTCTTCCTTTGTACTGGTGCTGATATGACCTTAATGTGTTGCAAGCGCCGTAAAACCATCAAAAACAAAAACAAACCACCCTCATATATAACAATGTGAAATTGAATGTAAGTTCCAATTTAAAAAACGAAAACAGATGATGTGGACTTTTCGGGTATCCCTATTATGAACAAAACCGTATTAATTTTTTTTTGAATTATTCACCTTCACAACGCCGCTGTCACATTATCTCATTCGTCTGCAGTGTTTCTGGGTGGGAACCTGACTTCCCATAGTGGGCAGGGGGCACATACTGTGTCTTCTATCCCCTTATAACTGTTTTCCAACATGCTTTCTGTCTTTGTCTTGGAATGAGATTACTTGGTTTTGTCCTGGCCCTGGCCGGAGTCCTAGCTCGGAAGGAAACAGTCAAATGCATAGTTATTGTTTTGGGAGATGATGTTTTTTTCCTTGTAAATCATCTCTCTCTTATGTATTATTATATTTGTTGTTTTTAATGTATAATGTAAGCATTTGAGTGTATTCCTTTTTTTTTGGATATTGTGCTTGTGTCCGGATGAGACTTATAGGTGATCTCAAACTAAGTACATTGATGATATGCTCTTGGAATCTACATCAGATCCCTATTTGTTCCCAGTTCCCCTATATCTTACTTTCTCTTGGGTGCTTTAATTGTAATTCTAGAACTTTTTACTATTCCATTTTCTTCCTTTTTACTGGCGCTGATATAACCTAAATGTGTTGCAAGCGCCGTAAAACCATTTTTTAAAAAAATGTTGACGTTTCGGGTATCCCTATCATGAACAAAACCGTATTTTTAAATTATTTTTTTTTGATTATTCACCTTCACAAAGCCGCTGTCACATTATCTCATTCGTCTGCAGTGTTTCATTTATCTTGTTTTGTCAATAAAGAGGAAACCCGAAACGTCCACTTCATGTTTTCTTTTATTAAATCGAAGCATTAGTTGAACAGTGGCGATGCCGACCTCTTGCATTCGGTTTGTGAACAGTTTTGAATGTTTCCCTCTCGGCTAAGGACTCCGGCCAAGGCCAAAGTAATCTCATTCAAAGACTAAGACAGAGGAAAACTTTGAAAACAGATTATGGAGGATAGAAGACAGAGTAAGTGACCTCCTCCCCACCAGGAGGGGTCAAATACCCCGACCAGTGCAACCGCCATGAGCAGGAAAATTATGTGTTTTTTTTTAGTTTTCTTCTTAAGGGGGGGGGGCGAGCGACACTAAAGGGTCATTTTTTTTTTAATTTGATGAAATATCCTTAACTTCTATGCACAGGCATAATGTATATGTTTTAGAAGGATGATTGGATATCTTTTTTTTTCGAAAAAAGTTGCCCGTTGCTATGGAAACGACGCCATATTGGAAAATAAACAACAAATCTTAAAAAATCAAAGGCTTCTTTGTTTATCAACCCATTGCCATAATATTTTGGCCAGAGGTTGAGAAAAGAAAAATAAAGAGGCTCTAGAAGCCCAATTTTTAATTTTTTAACTAGAAACTTTAAAAATTAAGTTCAAAGTTATTACTCTATTATTCCCCTTGAAAGAAAGTTGCATAATATCAAATTACTCATAAATTATTTTTTTTCCAAAAATCCGGCTCCTAGAGGGCCTGCGAATTTGTGTGACACTCATTTGTAGAAAGGTTGCAGAAGATTGGTTGAAAACTGAGGGAGAAGATAGGTTTTTAGTGACGAAAATTGCAGTTTTGGGAAAAACGCATTTAAAAGTCAAAGTAAACGAGTTTAGGGAAAAACTCTCCTCTCACTCTCTGATTGGATTGTGACCACATGACATAATTAAGAACAAAGTGATTGGTTGTTGAAGATATAGGAGAGATTTTACTTTTCATTGTTATGTTTTTGCCTTTACTTAGTTATAAAGACTATTTGATATTCTTTCATGAAATCAGTCCACTGAAACTAAAAATGGGCTGGATTTAACCATACTATGGGTCACAAAATACGTTATTTTGAGTAGAAAAAAAGAACTGGAGATGAAGTTCTCATGCAATTTTTTATGCAGACAAACTGGGTCAAAATTCATCATATTTAGTGTCGCTAAATCATTACATTCTTAAAGCTATTTCATATAATACCAGTTGTGTCCCTTGGTATTTCCTTTTTGAGTCATCTCTGAATTACCACATTATGTAGGTCAATGATACGCAGTTGTACAAATCAGCTGTGCCATCGGGAGTACATGGGGCTTCATATGATATTGTGCAATGCTGCTCGTCTATTTGGCATTATATGCAGGACCATGAATTAAAACTTAATGATGACAAAACGGAGATCATGCTTTGCGAGCACTCCGTCAAATATAAAAAAGACAATAGTACCATCAATACTTGTTGGTGACTGTCACATCAGTATGTCATCCAAAGCGAAAAACCCTGGCGTTGTGCTCGACGACTGTTTCAGCATGGAACATCAAATCAACCAGATGATCAAAAACATGAATTTTGGATTAAAGAGAATTTATCGAATGAAACAATACATTTCTCTCTATTTGCTGAAGACGGTCGTTTGTGCACTGATACTCTCATGCCTTGATTACTGTAACTCGCTACTTGCTGATCTGCCTGACATAAAACTCGAAAAACTACAAAAAGTTCAGAATAGAGCAGCAAGGCTCGTCCTAGGTATTGGTCGCAGTGACTCCATGGGTGTCAGGGAGATGTTGAGGGCATTACACTGGCTACCAGTTAAAGCTCGTATTGAATACAAAATTGCTCTGCTTTGTTTTAATGCCATCAATTCACGAAACCCTGCCTACATTCAAGACTTGATCGTGCCCTACACTACAAACCCACTCGACATCTCAGGTCCTCAAAATTGGATCACCTTCAAATTCCAAAAACTAATCTTTAAGCGTTTTGGCTGCTGCTTCTTATGGTTCACACTATTATGTTATGACGATCGACCCAATCAGCAAAGTCCGGTCCGCATTCGTGCACCGTCGCGAACCCGCCCGGTAGCATTGTCACAACACACCTTTCGACTAGATGCTCTGCCGTTTCGGGTTCTTGCCCACAGCGTGGACATAAAGGACAGGAATTTAGACCCCACTGATGTAACGCACCGGCCGTTAGGCAGCTCCTCGACCGAAGCCGATTCGCAGCTACCCAGTGTCTCCTCTTACTGGAATCAAAGCCTGGCAACTTCTCACCAAGCTTAGAGGAGTGTAGGTCACCGCCCCCACGAGGGATTGAATTCGTCCAAACCGACTTCCATCTCGTATGTGCAGCTCTGTCCGTAGTCAGGGATTCTGCGTACAAGGGTTGCCGGGACTTATTTCGGCTCGAAACGGGGGCACCGTTCATTATGCGCATGAGAGGGGTATCCCCATTCCCTCTCTCTTTGATCTTACTCAGCCAGTTTCCCGTAATGGTCTCCCT
>NC_088365.1:47953081-47973081 GCF_034508935.2 Berghia stephanieae | reverse complement strand
TAACATTTAGGACGGGATGTGACCCCTGTTAGGCGATATTACAATTATTTTTTTTTTTTTGGACTCAGCCAACGTTATTAACGGCCGGGTACTCATTTAACACATGAATATGGTGAGAAAATGTGAGTAAAGAGCCTTTTCCGAGGACTCAGCTATGCGTCTAGCAAGATTCGAACCCAGGACTCCCGATCCTACCACTAGACCACATAGCCGCACAATGTGCACGTCGGACTCTACATATGTTAATTTTCACAATACAGGAAGATTAGTTTTCAAAAACTCCCTAACGCCATTTTTCCCATTTTGAGATATTTAGGATTATTTCCCCTAACGTATCTGATTCGGTTTGTTATTTTATGACATTTAAACATCAAATCAATACAAATCTAGGGAAATGCTTATGCCAAATGGTGTTTAAAATAAAATGTATATTTCAATAAATCTCATGGATGGAAAACCTCAAAAAGTAGATAAATTGATTTGAGTTTTGGAGAAGCAGCCTTCAGTTGTATTGAAATATTATAGTGATGTATAAAACGAAAGTGAACCCAACGAGCGAGTCGGGTGGCCTTGAATGATATAATCATTTAATGTATGAAGACAAAATTAGAAAAAAAAATAAAGTTTAGTAATAAATTGATAGAACTTCAACTAAATTGACAAATAATATAAATTTAGACAACATTTGTGTTTTCAAAAATATTCAAGTATCATTTTATATGTTTCATTACTGACCTTTTTATAGCCTACAATTTTATTTTAAAGAAAGGGAATAAGCTCGTATTTATGTGCCTCGTGCAGCGATGGTCTATTGACATCCGTGACTATATAATATATTTACGGAGAAATACAAGCTATTTCGATCATGCACTCTTCGATTTAATTTTTCCACGACTGTATCGTGAATATTAAAAGAGGTCGAGACGAATCTTTTGAGCCATCAACTTTGACCTGTTCTGTAGATATTTGCCAGTAAATCTGTGTTCGATGAAAACACTTTATCATTGGCTGTACGGAACAATGTTTTATCCCCCAAACCCTATTTTTTCCAATAGATAAATTATTATTACCTGAGGGTATCAAGAGAGATATAAAATGTCATCATTCACAGGAAGTCATGGCTTGAAAGCGATAGCAAAATGTAGGCATGAATTGCAATCCGATTTTGGAAGTATCGACGAATTTAAAAGAAAATGGACTTGTTTAATACGATCCGAATCGTGACAAACTGCTTAACTTTCGCGAGATTGATTTTAAAAAAAGGTTTTAAAAATGCATGTAGAGGTTCTAGCTGGCTTGTAAGAAATTCCTTGGGCTTCACAAACGTAGACTTTTAGTATATATATATATATATATATATATATATATATATATATATATATATATATATATATATATATATATATATATATATATGAAATATACATATCACTAATGAGAAATGAGACGAGTCGTTGACGTTAGATGACAACATACATCTTTATTAGCAAATATACTTGATCGTTTCAAAGGCCTGCTTTATCACTCTTTTTTGATAAGGAGTTGTGCAAGCTACGGACTTTGAACTTACACAAAGTGAGGCAGAAAACTTGGTTCTGGGGAAGAATCAACAATGGAAATTTATAGAATGAATAGATTCAGACCTGCCACTTCACGAAAAAGGAAATCAGTATGACATTGTAAAAAAATCAGTATCTGGGGAAAAAAATCAGTATGAGACGTAAAAACAATATTTATTAAGAAAACATAAGGCTTTAATAGCCTCCTTACCTTTTTGGTCGATCCCAAGTGTCACAATTTGACACTTGTCACTCAAACTAACCGAAGCGTCACAACCTCCCCCCCCCCCTTATTTTCCCCCAACACCCAAAATGGCACGCACAACGCCAATCTGGCAATCGGACTACTAACTTATTTAAAGATGGTGGCACTTGGTAACGAGTCAGAAGCCAGGGACCGCGGTGGTTTACCAGTACAGCTCGCTGTCGCTTCACAAAGGAAATGAAAACTAAATAACGCGCCGTGTGTGTTTTCTATCTGTGTGAGGGCATCACAAAGAGGCTCGCTACGTCATGTGATCTATCGAGGTATCGCGGGACGGGTCAAAGTTCACGAGACTTGAAAATTTTAACGTGCAACATAAAGCACAAAGTAAACGTAAAAGAGAGGGGTGGAGGGCTGCGGGCCCTTGGTCACTTGGTGAAATCGGTACGATCGGCATGCAGATCGGGAAATCGGTACGATCGGCAAGTAAATCCGGAACTCGGTAAATACGAAAAAAAGGTCTTGCAAATCGGTATGATACCGATTAATCGGTATGAACGGCAGGTCTGTAGATTAATGAATGTGTAGATATGTAAATAAATTGAGAAAACCTACTGCCACTACCACCACCACTGCCACCACCACCACCACCACTGCCACCACCACCACCACAATCAATACTACTACTTCTACTACTACTACTACTACTACTACTACTACTACTACTACTACTACTACTACTACTACTACTACTACTACTACTACTACTACTACTAAAACTTGAAGTATTTTATGTAGTAGTAGTAGTAGTAGTAGTAGTAGTAGTAGTAGTAGTAGTAGTAGTAGTAGTAGTAGTTATAGTAGTAGCAATAATAATAGTAGTAGTAGTAGTTGTAGTAGTAGTAGTAGTAGTAGTAGTAGTAGTAGTAGTAGTAGTAGTAGTAGTAGTAGTAGTAGTAGTAGTAGTAGTAGTTATAGTAGTAGCAATAATAATAGTAGTAGTAGTAGTTGTAGTAGTAGTAGTAGTAGTAGTTGTAGTAGTAGTTGTAGTAGTAGTAGTAGTAGTAGTAGTAGTAGTAGTTGTAGTAGTAGTAGTAGTAGTAGTAGTAGTAGTAGTAGTAGTAGTAGTAGTAGTAGTAGTAGTAGTAGTTATAGTAGTAGCAATAATAATAATAGTAGTAGTAGTAGTAGTAGTAGTAGTAGTAGTAGTAGTAGTAGTAGTAGTAGTAGTAGTAGTAGTAGTAGTAGTAGTAGTAGTAGTAGTAGTAGTATTTGGTCTATGGTTATCAATTCAAGCTGTTCCATGAGTCAAACGTCCTTTTTTTTGAAAAATATAAAAAATTTTTGCCAAATAATTGAAGAAGATTCTGTTATAAATGTTTTATGTGTACGTGGCAATTTACTTGGGGGTACTTAAAATGTATTGTGGTCACTTTCATCAGAATTATGGACACGACGTCCCCGGTTTGATAGTTTTTACGAAATTGAGGGTCACTTAACTTGATCGCTATTTGAAGGATGAGTTTACTGGCCAAATTTTTAAATTGAAAAAAAAAAGCTTGAGCATTTTAAAACGCATATTCCATTAAACGTGCCCAAAACGATATATAAGGGGTCCCCAACCAACATCAACATATAACATGTAGGACGAAACATAATGGATAATTCATCAAAAACAAGATTTCTGATGTCAACAAGAATCACCCATGTTGTCCAAGTGAGAAAATTGAGATTTGATGATCTTTCTCAAAGCAAAAAAATCCAAAGTGCCTGAAACTGGACTCGAGTTCGGGACCTTCCGGGTCACAATGCAATGCCTTAACCACTCGACCACTTCGCCCCTATTATTCTCAGAGACAAATGCATTTATAAAATTAGAAATAAGTAAAGAAAAAAAATGTAATTAAAATTCCATTTATCCATTCCATAGTAGGGGAAATTTATATCTAAGAGTATATTACAAGGGAAGACTGGAATAACCAAGACGTTAGCCGCAATGCAGCGCCGCAGACTGAGGTAAGGCGAGGTGAGTTGCTCACCGCCACACAGTGGAGTGGGAATTCAAACTCGGTACCTTTCGATCGTAACGCTGAGCCGCGCTACCCCGTATATTAAATAAAAAAACCATGTATACTGCTTAGAATTATTTAAAATTATTAAGTATCTAACTTCATGTTATATCCACCGCTATATCAGGTAGATTATGTGGTAAGTTACAAACAGTATAGATAGTGGAGCAGGTAATTATGTTGATAATAATAAGCAATGAAGTGAATAGAAAAGTGCCTGAAGATAATAGGGAATAAAAAATCTTCGTGGTAATAAGGACTCGAACCTTAGAAATGAAGTGAGTAGAAAAGTGTCAGAATACAATAGAGAACATAAGAAAAAACTTCGCGGCGATGGGGCCTCAAACCCATTTATATTCACCCCAATATTCGTACTTACTCATTGTCTTAATCAATTCCTTGTTATATGTTTATGTTATTTGTTTGTGTTGGCTAATAAACTTAACTGCTGCTTAACAAGCTTTGCGTCGTTTGTGTGTTTCACCAATGACCTCAAAAAGTCGGGAGAGCGGTTCAAGATAGACGCGGTGCTTGATGCCACTTTTATTGGAGTGAGGGATGTCTTCGACTGTAGATTTACCCTCTCCCAGCCGCGGGTTTGTTTGTTTTTTGCACCCGTTTGGCCCATTTTGTGACGTCATCTGAGAATAACCCTCTTCGCCACCTAGCCTGCACTATTTTTAGCATCGCCTCAATGGGAAAGCCGTGACAGAGGTCGGACAAGGCCATAGGTCAGCGCGCGCGTTGTTCAAGGTTCAAAGGGGTGTGCAGTTGGCTAGCCAACACTGCACACTACACAATGTACGCCTACCGTATTTTTGATTGTTAAGAAGAATAATGAGAAGAAGATAACATACTTTTTAAAAATGTTTGATAATACTATAATACTGTAGTTGAAGTTTGAAATATAAGTTAGCAATAGAAATTAGACCACACTATTGTTGTCTTGAGAAGTGTCTACAGTGGTAGCTAGTGTCGACAGATGCAGAAAAAGTACGTTACACAAATCAAATGCATTGTAGGGTCCATCTCTGTAGGTCTATAACTATATTTAGGTGATAAATGATTGCACAACTGTGATTGGTAAATTTATAACTACTGCTGCAAAAATACAACAACAAATTATTTCTTTTTAAACGTAATGTTTTTATGCACCTCCGTTGACGGTGTATCTTTTATACACCTCCGTCACGATGCGCATTCCACCCAATTTCATCAGCGATATTGTGTTTCTGTATTCGGACATGGCAAAAGTTATATTGTGACATATGTAGGATTTTTTGTTAATAAATTTATACAATAATAATAAATCAAACTAAAAAATCGAAATATAGAACCAGAAAATAGAAGTTGCATTGAAGGTAAAATAATGTCTTAGAAAGACCTTATTAAATGTGATGGACAGTTAGATGGCTCCGTAGCGCAGTGGACAGCTGTCAGATTTACTGAAAGTACTGGGTTCGATTCCCATTGTAAACATATATTTTTTAAAAGTTTACTTTATTGAGAAAGACATCTTTTTTTTTCAAAAACTTTTTATCGTGTTTAAAAACAATTAGTTTTCTAAAATTCTTTATTTATTTAAGATAAGTATTTGTGTGCCATGTTTCTTTTTACCTTTGATTTTTTAAATTATTGTGAATATTCTTTAATTTATTATCATTGTATAAACGTACATCGGTAATCAATAAGCAGCGTGCTAAACTACAATCTAAAATTATTTAAACCTCATGGTCGTATGCAGTAACATTTTCATTAATTAACCATCACCGCCAACGGAGGTGCAAAAAAACGGTGCGTTGTAGTTGTAGTAGTATGAACAGTAGTAGTAGTAGTAGTAGTAGTAGTAGTAGTAGTAGTAGTAGTAGTAGTAGTAGTAGTAGTAGTAGAGTAGTAGTAGTAGTAGTAGTAGTAGTAGTAGTAGTAGTAGAGTAGTAGTAGTAAATAGTAGTAGTAGTAGTAGTAGTAGTAGTAGTAGTAGTAGTAGTAGTAGTAGTAGTAGTAGTAGTAGTAGAAGTAGTAGTAGTAGTAGTAGTAGTAGTAGTAGTAGTAGTAGTAGTAGTAGTAGTAGTAAGTAGAGCAGCAGCAGCAGTAGCTGTAGTGGCAGTTGTTGCAAGTGGAGGTTAGTGGTGGTCAATCCTAGTGTTGAGTCCGCGTGGAGTCAGGTGAGTTTCCCTACGGTTCATATAAACCGCTTACGTGTCAAAACGACACGTAAAAATAGTACTGTCACGTGATTATTTTTCTCCACGAATCAGCGTGAGACGGTAGACATGGAGGAACCTCCCTGACCCATTTTTAAACCTGCCTGTTCCCAACCTGGTTCAAAAAAAAACCCAAAAAACTCGCGCTTGGGAACAGGCCAGGTTTAAAAATGGGTCAGGGAGGTTCCTCTACGTCTACCGTCTCACGAACACACGCTGATTCGCGGAGAAAAATAATCACGTGACAGTACTTTTTTTACGTGTCGTTTTGACAAAGAAGCGGTTTATATGAACCAACTTGGCGCTCGCTAGAGATTCTTCAACTTCAAGCAACAACTCTATTTTTATACACATAAAACATGTGTGTGTGTCTGTCTGTGTGTGTGTTTGTAGAGAGAGAGAGAGATATTTTCTGGTGAATACTTAAACTATCAGCTGTGATCGTGAATTGTTTTCAGATGTAAACATGCAACAACACTGATTGTATTCTTTAAATTATTATGTTAAATTTCTGATAATTTACAAAGCGACTGCCGACAATTAACCATGCAGAATAATATAAATTGTATACGAATAAACCCCATCCCCAGAACATTTAAAGTGATCGTGCAAAATCTCAACCATGCCCTTCTAGTTGTTTAGGAGATTATGCGAGTCAGACGGACAGACAGAAAGTGCATTTATATAGAGATACTAGATTTCTCTTTAAACTGTGTATATAATGCTTAATCATTAATGACATTTTATGAATATTCATAGTTGACCATTTTTGGTGTTTTTATTTTAATTTCACATCAAATTGTGGATTAATTCAAAACAGCATAATTACAATGTTTATCGCCATGTTATACTGTGCCCTAATTAGCATTGGTTTACCTTAATAAAAATGACTGGGCTTCAATTTCATGTATGCCTTCATGTCTGTTGTGGCTGTTTTACAGATTTTGTTATGTAATGCTGTAAATTGGTATTTTGCACTTTGCGCTATTGCCTCAAAAATTCAAAATTTAAAATATTCATATTTTCCTTAAAAATAAAACTACATAGCTACCAAAATGCTTACAATGACAATCGCTGCCAGACTAGTATAAATCATGTTCAATATATTGGGATTTGAAAATTGCTTTTGGGTATCTACTTTTACTCAGACTTAAAGAAGGAAAATATTACAACATAAAATTCAAATAAGACTTTTCATTAGGAAGTTAAAGTCATATAATAAAGTCAACCATTTGTGGTATTGTCGTAAATATACTTGTGAAATTGGCAAAATAAACTGGATAAGAAGATAACTTTAGTAATGATAATGTATATATATAAGTAAACATAAAATTTTTTTTTTCACAAAGTGATGATGATGATGATGATGATGATGATGATGATGATGATGATGATGATGATGATGATGATGATGATGATGATGATGATAATGATGCATGATGGTGATGGTGGCAGTGGTAGTGGGACTGGTGGTGACCATGATAGTTGTAAGTGTAATTAGTCTTTGCAATAAATGGTAATAGACCTACACAGTATACAATGTATTTGTGTAACATACTTTTTTCTGCATCTATCCACACTACGACTGTAGGCCTATACTTCTTAAGACAAAAATAGTGTAGTCTAATGTCTGTTGCCAACTGATATTTCAAACTTCAACTACCGTATATCAAACATTAGAAATAAAATATAGGTCTATATATTATCTTCTTCTTCTTCTTCTTCTTCTTCTTCTTCTTCTTCTTCTTCTTATTATTATTATTATTATTATTATTATTATTATTATTATTATTATTATTATTATTATATTATTATTATTATTATTATATTATTATTACTATTATTATTATTATTATTATTATTATTATTATTATTATTATTATTATTATTATTATTATTATTATTATTATTATTATTATTCGTGTGTACTTGTGGAGTTGACAAAATAAACTGAGAATAAGAAGATAACTTTAGTAATGAGAATATAATTCCGAAGAAAGCGTAGCCTACAATTTAAAATAATTTTTGATGTGCCATCTGAGAAAGCTTTGCTATATTGAAGACCAGGAACTGGTTTAACTCGTTGAATCATTGTTGTTTTTTTTTTGTTTCTAATTAATTTTTGTTGTTGTTGTATTTCTAGAGCAGTTATAAATTTACCAATCAGAGTTGTGCAATAATTTATCACCTAAATATAGTAATAGACCTACAGAGATAGACCCTACAATGCATTTGATTTTTGTGACGTACTTATTCTGCATCTATCCACACCACGACTGTAGGTCTACACATCTCAAGACAACAATCGTGTGGTCTAATGTCTATTGCTAACTTATATTTAAAACTTCAACTACAGTATTATAGTATTATATCAAACATTTAAAAAAAAGTATGTTATCTTCTTCTTCTTCTTAACAATGAAAAATACGGTAAGCGTACATTGTGTTGTGTGTAGTGTAGGCTAGCCAACTGCACACCCCTAAACTGCACTGCTTGAACACTTGGAACAACGCGCGCGCTGACTTATGGCCTTGTCCGACCTCTGTCACGGTTTTCCTATTGTGGCGGTGGTAGAAATAGTTTAGGCTAGTTGGCGAAGAGGATTATTCTCAGATGACGTCACAAAATGGCCCAAACGGGTGCAAAAAAAAACTCGCCTCCCCACCAGGCGGAGTTATCGTACCAGTAGGGTCCCGGATTGGAGCCCCCATCACTGCGAAGTTTGTTTTTAATTGTCTATTGTCATCAGGCACATTTCTACTCACTTCATTTCTTGTTAAACAGAATATATACTTACAAACTGTCACATTTATTTGAGACAAAGGCGAGATCCAAGCACTTGTTGATGGACACAAAACTACATAAACCTGTGGAAATATAATATAAAATGTTAGGCACTCTGTCAATTTGCGCGATCGATGAATTGCGCAACTCTTTTCATGAATCCACATAATGCACAACTACTGCTATCAAAAATACTACTACTACTACTACTACTACTACTACTACTACTACTACTACTACTACTACTACTACTACTACTACTTCTACTACTACTACTACTGCTACTACTACTTCTACTACTACTACTACTACTACTACTACTACTTCTACTACTACTACTACTACTACTACTACTACTACTACTACTACTACTACTACTACTACTACTACTACTACTACTACTACTACTACTACTACTACTACTACTACTACTACTACTACTACTACTACAACTACAACTACTACCACTACGTCGACGACGACGACGAGGATCTCTACAAATACTATTACTAATACTAATACAAGCTTAATGAAATCACCACCGCATAGCCGTTATCAAATAAATTACTTATACAATCATCAATGTTGTTATCTCCAATTTCATGTCATATTAATATATTGTATTGAGCACCGTCAAAGCAATCCTCTCTCAACAACCGTAAAATGATATCAATCAAATTACTTATAATAATCGATGGACTTTTGACGACGTGCACTTATTTTCAGGCCATATACCCCATTCCTTATGGGCTCATAGTTGTAATGGAAACATCAGGAAAAAATGACCCAAATATTTTCCATTAAAATAATGTTAAACTGGGCCCATGAGTGGGTTAGGATCTTAGACCTGCATATTTGTACACGTCGATTTTTGCGCAGTCTGTGGATCCACATAAAACAACAATCTATCTCGCAAATCGACAGAACGCACCTAACATGAAATAAGCAACATCGCTTTTATATGGGACTATCATAGATTAACGATAACATTGTTGCATTACACTGGGAGTAAAATGATCTGAAAAATCCTCTGTTGCTCAATGTTTGTGTTTTGTGTTGCAGTGAGGATTCACCGAGGAAAAGCGTAGCCTTGTGAGGAATTAGAACCCAACGATTGTGTATGAAAGGTGCTAGACGAAACAAGAAAGAAAAATACAAGAAAAAACCGAGTCACCCTCGACTGGGGGTTGAATCTAAGACCTTCTGATTACCGTAATCAGGTCTGAGGTTCGATCACCAGTCGAGGTGGACTGATTTTTTGAATTTTTTTTTTTTTTTTTTGGTATTTTTCTTTCTTGCTTTGTCTGGCCCCTTTCATACACACTTGTTCCGTTCTTTATCTGAAACCGGTGTCTGCTCCTTAATTTCTAAATATGATAATTGTGAAGAACATAGCCATGAATTAGTTCCAACTATCGATTAACCTATGTGGTGTATTGGTAGCACGTTTGGCTAATGGTCAGGATATCTGAAGTTCGAAACCTGTTGCGGTTGTCAGACTTTTTGTGGATGATTATTTTCTTTTATGTTTCTCTCTGCATTTTTTTGGCACTGTACTATTCTAATTTTACTCAAATCTTTTTCTGATACCTGTGCCTGCTCTCAAACCTGTCGTTTTCATATTTCCAAAATAAAACTGTTTACTGTTACAAAAAAAACCTCGTAAAATTACGAAAGTAGTTTTCAAGATTGCATGTCTGCATATGTCTTCGTGTTCAACGTTTGTGTTTTGTGATGCAGCAAGGGTTCACAACAAAAACGCGTACTCTTGTCAAAAATATATGATGGAGTAGTACCACCCTCGACTATATGTTGTTAGAGAATGTTATAATTTTTGGATGGGCCTCCAGAAGAAACTAGAGGAAACTATTCAGGAATTGGCAGTTAGAATTCCCAAGAGCGCTGTCACATGCGATTTCCCATCGACTAAAAAATAAAATCAGCTCTTGACACACCGAGCAAGCGTGTAGACGGAAAAAGAGAATGTCGAGTTCGCCTAACGCCAAAACAATTCGGCGCATGTCACGGGTCACTTTCGTTTCAGTGGCACCGCGTTAGTTACGACTGTATCAAACCATGAAATTGTTTTCTAAATAGATACAGGGTCAGGTGACAATTTCATTTCAACTAGGACGTGGGATAGGATTGGTAAATCTCAAATCCCCAATGTAAACATCAAGTACCAATGTGCATCCAACCAGGAACTCCCCGTCATGGACATTGTTTTCTTGCCTGTGGCGGTGAACGATACGCTGCAATACACATGCTCAATGCTTCGGTAGATCAACTTTTTCAAACGAAAAAAGTAAGATCTTCAAAAGGCATACAAACAAGTGTGTGAAGAATTTCCTGATGTCGTCAAACAAGAACTCGGTAATTGAAAGATTTTGAACTTGACATTAAATTCAAAGCCGATGTGACGCCTCTGTTTCACAAGCCTCGTTCCGTCCTATATGCGATTCTGGACGACCTCAGCAAGAACCGTAGATGACGGTTTTGCAAAGGGTCTTTTCGAAACCTACATGTTTAAACAAATTTGGAACACCGATTGTGCCAGTAAAAATGAAGAGGTCCGGCTATGCGAGACCGTAAATTCGAGTATGCGGGAACATCTCTGTTATAGTGAATCCGCAATTGGAAACTCACAGATACCCAAAACGGTTACCCGAGGATATCATGCGCGAATTGAGAGGAGGCTTGGAATTTCCAAAATCGACCTAGCCCAGGCTAACACACAGATCCCGTTGTCATCAAAATCGCAAGAACGCCTCGCACTCAGCAAACGAGACTACCTTTTGGCATCAGTTCAGCTCCCAGATATTTTCAACAAATAATAGATCTACTGACTCAAGACCTTCCAGGTGTCGCAATCTATATCGTTGTGAATGGCAAGGATGCCACGGATCATTTACACAATCTGCGAAGGTTATTACGACTTCATGAAAAAGGACTTCGTTGTAGCCTCCAAAAATGTTCCTTTGCAGAACCGCAGTTTTTGGGCCATTTACTATTAAAAGATGGGATTACAAAAGTTACAACAGTTGATACAATCACTAAAATGCCGCCACCCTCCAATGTATCGGGACTATAATCGTTCTTAGGACAAGTACAATTTTATTCGAAATGCTTACCAGGTCTTTCAACTGCCTTTGAGCCCCTCTATGAGTTAACCAAGAAAGAAGTTAAATGGAAATGGAAAGCTAAAGAACAAACATCTGTTCAACAAGTGAAGAGACTTCTTTGTGACGAAACAATTCGTGTGAATAATGATTCATCTCTCGACGTGGGTATATATTATTGTGACGCATCAAATGTTGGAATCGGAGCTGTTTTGTTTCAACGCTTCCCAGACGATAGTGAAATACCGATTGCCAATGCTTTAAATTTTTTAAACAATACTCAGCGATGATACAGTCAGATTCAGAACGAAGCGTTATCAATCATTTTTGCGCTGAGTAAGTTTCATCAAGTTCTTTACTGTCGCAATGTTATAGTCGTCACCTATCACAAGCTTTTATTATCGATTTTGTACCAAAAAAAAACATTACTTGCTTTACCTGCCACAGGCCGAGCCAGATGGTGCTTGACACTAAGTCAGTATGACTGTAGAATTGAATATCGTAAGACAGCTTATCATGACAAAGCTAATGCACTGAGCAGACTTCCTGCAAGTACCAACAGAGAGGAAGATGGAGAAGATGTCAACACATTGTTTACAATCTCTACAATTGGAAAACAGCTACTAGCTACTGACCATCGCTAGAGAATCTGCTAAAGATGACACCATAACCGTCATCATGAGAAACACGAGTCGCAAATGGTCTAAATCAGATTCCAAAATGGACAATCTTAAACCATTCTTCAAGATAAAGGACACGCTGTCAGAGTCTAATGGATTGTTATTCTACGGATCAAGAATCGTTATTCCTAAGAGCTTGTAATAATGTGTCGTCTTCAATATCCACCACGGTCATTTCGGCATACAACGCAAGAAACAATTAGCGTGAACGATCTTATATTGGCCAGGTGTTGATTCTGACTTCGTCAATATGTGTCATGGATGTGTTACATGTGCAGAACATCAAAACAACCTACCAAAGGAGCCAAACCATCCATGAATAACCCCTGACTCACCGTGGAGTCGAGTACATATCGTTCACGCAATGAATTTTATGGGTAATAACTGGTTAGTAATGGCCGACGCCTACTAAAATTTACAATGCAACCAGTTTGACATAAACAAAAACAACAATAACCTTCTGAAAGAGGATTTCGCTCACTTTGGCAATCCTCACGCAATCGTGTAGGACAACGCAGCATGCTTCACTTCTGACGATTTTCATACATGGTGTAGGGAGAGGGGAATCAAACATCTCACCAGAGCTCCCTATCATCCCGCTACAAACGGTGCCGCGGAACGACTTGTGGGACGTTTTAAAAAAGCTTTGAGGAAATCCTCTTTTCCTCCAATACATGCCTTGCAAAAATTTCTAATGCAATATCGTCGCGCAACTTTAGCTTCCGGTTCGTACCGAGTGAATTGCTTTAAAGACGTCAAATGCGTACATTGATCGACACACTCCGCCCATTATCTACCTCAAATTCCAAACCACGTATAGCAAAAACGTGTTATGAATTTGGGACACACATTTATTCGTTACGTTTTGGTAATCGAAAGGACGGAGAGTTAAACTTGATTCCCGCTACTGTCACCAAATTGTCGGACCCCGTCATGTCATGGTGGCTTTACATTGAGACGGAACAACGTAGAAGCGTCATATTTTACAAATAAGCCACATTACAACTTTCCTCGCCAAAACGTACCTCCTTCAGCAAATGATACCATACAGGACTATATCGTTAATAATCCTATCGGTGATTATTGCGGGCGTTCATCATTGAATGCAGCTACCCCCGGAGCAGAATCGAGCCGTGAATCGAAAGGTGTCCAACTGAGATGATCGTGTCGCAACAGAAAATTCCCCGATCGATTTTAGCCTTCGAACCTTTGACACACGTCTCGGGCTAAACAAGGAGGTGATGTGGACTTATACGTCCGTTTAAGGAATTGTTACCTTTTGTCATTAGCTAATTGACTTTAGTTACAGCTTAATTAGTTAATAATATTCATTAAGTCCATTGTTTAAATATGTTTTTTTTGTGCTTAAAATATCAGAGTGGCATGCCATAGATGAGGATGCGTTCTTTGTTCCTTATTTTCCATGAGTTATATTATTCTGTCTTTCTTCTTACAATGTTGTCGAGATAGACTTGCTTATTATTTTTTATAAATAGCTCTCTCAAATTGATTCACTTAACGCGTCTGGTTTGAGTGAATCCACAATATTAATCTGGTGTCCCGTCAAAAACACAACCTAATCTAAATTTCAGAAAGTAAACATGGTAATACTTTAATTCTTACAACAAAATCCAGGCATCAGCAACACAAAGACTGTTAATCAGTAGACTTTTGACCAATCAAAACATGGAATTTGTGACACACCGTCACAGTTGCTCGGACAAACATAGCTGTTTGTTAATAAACAATTCCGTGAAATAAATCGACCCATCTCTGATCATTGAGAGTGTTTTTATACCGCCAAATGGGTGATTAGTTCTCACACTAGTTTCTCGATCATATTATAAACGTTTAAGCTTACACATAATTTTCTGTCATGGTTCTATTGATCAGTTGATAAAACAGTGGGTATTTTAATTAGACACATCCCATCGACAGTAAAACCTGTGTAGAACTGTAGACCGTTATGTTTACCAGTAACTGCCAATGTTTACTGTATGACGATTGTGCGAGAGTCATGGTTATCTAGGTGTTTATTGCTGACACCACCTTTCCGGACTAAAACGTAGCCTTCGTTAACTAAAAGCCATTGTTTTTTGTTTGTTTTTTGTACGATGAGTGCAACCAATTTAGGTCAGTAAGATGGAAGAAAAAGAGATAATAAAAACATTCTAGATGTACAATTAGAAGGACTTGAGGAAACTAAAAGACAAAGGGGAGTTGTTAAATGAGGGAACAGATGTAGATTCCAAGAGCATACAGTGTTCTTGATCACCTAAAAGTCTCACCCAGACACAAGCACATGGTTCCACTAAGAGGAACACACTTAAATTTTACAAATCATTATATATGTAAAAGAAAAAATTACAGAGTAAGTAAAAGAGATGATTTAAAAGGAAAAATATTTCATCCTCTGAAAATAACTTTATATTTGACTGTTTCCCTCCATCTGTATCCGACTGCATCCGGCCAGGGCCAGGACAAACCAATTAATCTCATTCCAAGACAAAGACACAAAGCAATTTGGAAAACAGATATAGGGGTATAAAAGACACAGTAAGTACCTATCTGCTCACTACGGGAAGTCAGAAACCCCACCCAGAAGAAAATGCCTAATACTACCAAAAACAAAATAATTAAAGAAAGAAGACTAAGATCACGGAAAGAAGGTAATTGTGAGTTGTAATCAGTGACTCAACCAATGGAATCAATTGTTTCCTTGAGCACTTTTTACAACTCATTCTTTACTTTCGTTTGGTGACCGTCGTCTTTCGTGACGTAATTCTTGGTCAGTATCAGGCGCAGGTTTACGAAGTCCACGGTTAAAGTAACCATTGTTTAGTGGGGTTTAGAATTTTGAACATGAATGGACAATTTATAAACACACGAGCCTTTTGATTTTATATATAGCGTAATATCCACTAAACGTCCGCAAAGCAATTTACAAGGAATTCCTAGGCAACAGCAACAATTAATATGTTGGATGGGATTTGACGCCTGATAGGCGATATTACAATTTTATCGAACAGAGACGACGCTTTTAACAATCATATACTAATTTTACAGCTGAATACGGTGAGAGAATGTGATTAAAGATCAATTTCTAAGGACTGAACTATTCGCGCTCAGAGCGGGACTCGAACCCAGTGCCTCCCTATCGGAAGGCGAGTGTCATACCAGAAGACAATAACTTTGTAAGATTTGAAATCCCAACGTTTTATGCCGTTTATACCTTCAGAAGATATTTTTATTATTGGACAACAGATTAGGCTCACATACCATTTCTCCAGGTTCCGGTCTTACATTGAGTATCGACATCCTCTACCTCCTCTAAAAGATCCGAAACCGAGTCTCGTTTGCAGGTATTGTTGAAGGTGACATAACAGTTTCTGGCAACATTAACATGCCTATAGAAAACAGGGGGGGGGGGGAATGGGGAGAGAAAGAATAAGAGAGAGAGAGTGAGAGAGAGAGTGAGAGAGAGATTGAGAGAGAGAGAGAGAGAGAGAGAGAGAGAGAGAGAGAGACAGAGAGAGACAGATAGATAAACTATCGTTTGAATGAAAGCAACTAGAACTTTAAAAAAGGCGTACTTGAATCTTCATTCTGTAATTGTCTGTTAACTGCTGAATAGGAAAAAACGTTAGCTTTTGTATAGTGCAATATCCACTAAACGTGTTCAAGGTGCTTTACAAGGGGCCCCTTACTAACAGCAACACTTAACATGTAGAACGAGGCATGATGCCTATAAGTCGATATTACTTTTTTTCGAACAGAAACAACGCTGTTAACGGTCAGCTACTCATTTTACACCTGAGTACGTTGGGAGAATGCGAGTAAAGAGTCTTTTCCAAGGACTCAACTATTCACTCGAACCCATGAGCTTAGACCATATAGCAGCATTCTTTGTTTGTCTGTAAATGCAGGATGGAATGTATGGTGAAATATTATTTTGTTCAACAAAGTAGTGATTTAAAAAGCACACATAACTCTCTCACAGCGTCATCTATATTAAGTTATAACCCTGCATAAATAAAAACACAAGGGAAAACACGGGGAATTGCCAGACGTCTGTGTAATTTATTGCCCCACCATAATGATAGAAGCAAAGAGTGTGTAGGGTAACGTAGTTACCAAGAGCTCTCACTTCTCTTAACCGCAATGCTATTGTCGCGTGCCAGGCGAGACAGCGAGGTGGGTGTGCTCCGCGTGTATCATGCGCGCTAGGCTTACTGATACAATGAAGAAAATACGAGTAGAAGACGGAAGATGCGTGGCTTCACCAAAAGCGGGAAGTGAGAGCTCTTGGTAACATAACAATCGTTACCTACACGCTCTTTGATAGAAGTTACCGAGACCAAGGCCCCGCCGCGCCCTTCACATTCTTAACTCGGTTTTGACGCTATAGAAGTACTCAATTCTACCAAAGGGTAGGCATAATAATTTTGTGAAAATCTCACGAGTCAACACTCTTGTCTTGAACTCGAGAAGGCAATTGGATCCGGCTAAATGACCAGTAAAAATATGGAACAATAAATTCAGGAACCTGACTGGTCCCAGCTATAGACTCAACTCCGACCATTTTGAGTTAAAAACGAGATGCGTAAGCCATCTCTCTCATTCTATCATTTCATCACTAGAGAACTAGGCATGCTATTGTGGTCAATATTTGATATTATATTTAGCGGAATATCCGTTGTGCATGAGGGTACGAATTATTTACATCAATATTATAGCAGTGGACTTTAATTTCGTTATGATTAATTAATGCCATTTAAAACTAGTATGTGTAGCGAATAATAATTAACATAGTGTTTCGACTGGACCGTAAGTAGACGCAGCCTATCTAATAATGGATTCATTATAAACGAATATTTCATTCTTGTCTATATCTATATGTATTTATGTAATCTAATAATGGAAATTGATAATTCAACTCATTATAAACGAATATTTCATTCATTGTCTATATCTATATGTGTTTATATAATTTTAGATGTATGTATGCCTTTCAAATGAATGAATTACAGTTTTAAAATTATTGTTATTGTTTATGCGCGATAATAATGGTATATATTTATATGTATTCATTACTTTGTTATTATTCGCTTACTTAACATTCCTGATCCCACTAACAGAATTATAACCCGTTAGCGTTATTATTATTATTATTATTATTATTATTATTATTATTATTATTATTATTATTATTATTATTATTATTATTAATATAATTATAATGAGATCAGTGGTGCTGTCAATGGTTCGTTAATTGAATTCTTATCATTATCAATGCTCATAAGGAACACAAGGTTTGCAACCAGTCAAAGTTTTGCTCCTATATGTTTCAAGACCTGGATACCCACTAAATGGGGATCTGATTAGCCACTAAATGAGGATCTGATTACATACTTAATGAGGTTCAGGCAGGGACGGCTGGTAATAATGGGCAGGGTGGGCAAATACCAGCCTGTTTTTTTCAAGTTATAAGCTGTATTACCAGGTCCGAAATAATCTAATTTAAATTAGATAATTTTAAAAGTTAGTACTTAAACTTGATGCTTCGTACTGAAATCAATTTGTATGTATATTTGATAGATTGCGAATCACCATGCACCCCGTAATGCATAAACCAGGATACGCTCCTGTTCTTTTTTATCACCTCCCCCCCTCCCCCCCCCCCTTTCCCAACGACTCCACTCCGCCCACATCGTCATCTCATCGTCACGTCGCCTGACGGTGATTTTGCTGTCTGGCCTCTCTAGTACTAGGTCGGGCTAATTCAAATGAGCCCACCTTATAAACCAGTGAGCACTAAATAGAGATTTTGGCAAACGAACTTTTTCTTATTTATTGCCTTACTTGTGCTGGTACCATTGATGTAATAACATTGGGAAGGTTCCAGTATTGAATTAAATTTATCAATTTACTAATATTATATCAAGTTAGTATTAACTCGTGTTGTTTTAATATATTTGTTTATCCATTTAAATTATTTCTTTTTTTTTTCTCGTTTTCTTTAGTGCTTCTCAAAATTCATTTATTTAAATTGTTGTCTTATTTGTTTTTTTTTTTATTTTTATTTATTTTTTTTTTTATTTTTTTTTTTTTTTAAACAAATTAATTTGTTCCTTTAAAAAAAAATTCTTAAAGTAATTACCGCTGTATTTTTATTGCCAGACTAAATATTTTTGCAAAACAATGTATTTTCTATTGCATTCCCTCTAATAAAACACTTTTATTCAGAAGTCACGACTAAATAAATATATAAAATACAACCACCATTTTGGTTTACTCAACAATTGAATTAGTATACGAGAAATACTCTTCTGAGAAAGGAGAGAGTTGAATTCTAAGTTATAGAGGAAATAAAGACGTTTAAAGGAAGGGTGGGCAGATTCCGTACTTGCCCGTCCTGAAGCTAATACATACATAAGATAGTTCGCGATGAAGAGGCGGGAAGCTAGGGGTTGGTTGGGTAAGGAGTAAAGATAACACGGTCGTTATTGTTATAGTCTAACGAATGCATGAGGAGAGATTGGTAGCATTATTTAATTTGTCTTAATTGTATTGTATGAATTATTGGCGAAAGCCTAAGATTAAGTAAACTTTGTTTTTAATTTGTCTTTTTTTGACTATGGAACTGATACTTGTCATAGCAGACCTGCCTACTTGAAATAGGAAAATAAAAATCGTAGTTTTCAGGGTTAATAAAATGGTAGATATTTTAACTATCCTTTAAAAAAATCACCGGAATTTTCGTCTATTAAGGTATCAATTTTTTTAAAAACGAGAAAAACGGATTGGAAACGTAATAATGATGGTGATGATGGTGATGGTAATAGTGATGGTGGTGGTAGTAATGATGATGGTAATATTATTATTGTTATTATTATTGTTATATTATTATTATTATTATTATTATTATTATTATTATTATTATTATTATTATTATTATTATTATTATTATTATTATTATTATTATTATTATTATATTATTATTATTATTGTTGTTGTACGTATTGGTGGTATTACGCTTGTTGTATTTTTTTGTGGTTATTAATGGTATCAATTTATTGTTTGGTTCCATTTACCATTTTTTTCCACTTTCATGTATGTTGTCATCAAATTGTATGATTTAATGGCGAACGCCTAAGATTGAATAAACTTTGTCATATCGTACGGTAATCATCATTGTCGACGACATCGTCGTTGCCATTATTATCATCATCATTAACAACAACAACAACATTAACAACAAGTACTACAATAGCAATAAAAACAATATCAACATCATCATATAATTTTCGTCATCGTCTCCACAACTATCATTCTAACCAACAGCACCACCAAAACCACTACCATAATTACATCCTCCCT
>NC_088365.1:47943081-47950581 GCF_034508935.2 Berghia stephanieae | reverse complement strand
TGGCTCATATGAGCAAAGATTAACATATTTCGATCTAGCTAGTTTAAAGTACAGAAGAATTCGTGGTAACTTGATACAAATTTATTGAGTGATACATGGGGTAGATAATATCAATTCATCATAATTCATTATATTCTCTACTGTAACGTTTTTAGTCTTTACTTATCCAAATGTAATGCTAAGGTTAGACTAAAATCTTTAATGTCTCATAAATGTCTCACTTGTGGTATAATTAAATCTCCCCGTGTTGAATAACAAATGTAACAGGAATGGTGAAGGATTCATAAACTCACACATTTAGTGATTTGCAAGACGCCATTGATGTAGAGTAGATAGCAACCTTTAAAAACTTAAAATCGCAATTTGGAAGAAATGTTTTTGGTAATCAATATTTTCTGTGGTCCCTTCAGTATTAAGCAATTGTCTTTCCCGACACCTCATCCACGTTGTAAAACTGTTGACAGTTTTGCTACTGATCTTGGTCCAAACTTCACCAACAAAAGCATTGTTATATCCGGGTATTGGGCCATTATAAGAGAGTATTTTTAATTGCATACCACATATCATATTCCGCAGGGATCATATCTGGTGACAGGACCGACCACATTGATGTTTCAAAATTGTGATTCTGCGGGAAGCATTGAATGGTGTACGATTCATGAGATGGGGCATTATCGTGAGCTAAGAAGTCAAAGTTTATTCCCAAGGTTGATGAAAAGAATAGCGTATGAATGCAACACGTGTTGAATGTAATGTTGAACCAAAGAGTGTGTAGGGTAACGTAGTTACCAAGAGCTCTCACTTCTCTTAACCGCAATGCTATTGTCGCGTGCCAGGCGAGACAGCGAGGTGGGTGTGCTCCGCGTGTATCATGCGCGCTAGGCTTACTGATACAATGAAGAAAATACGAGTAGAAGACGGAAAATGCGTGGCTTCACCAAAAGCGGGAAGTGAGAGCTCTTGGTAACATAACAATTGTTACCTACACGCTCTTTGGTTGAACGTACGATCGACAACTGTGGCCATTGTTCTAGAGTCCTTTGCAAATGGTTGTGAGCACACTGGTCACGATTAAAACGTTACTGGTTGGTCTGGATCAGCAGATGTGTGTGTCAATTAATCTTTAAAACAAAAACAAACACAGAAACAACGCAGCATGTGGAATGTCAACAAAAGTAATTTTTTATCTCCATCTTTCAACTGGCAAAAGTTATAAACATTTTTTTCTCGCTCGCCTTCTCCTGATAAAAGTATGTTCCCAGTTCGAAATTAACGTTAAGTCTCTAGATACCTGCTCATTGCTGGCAGGAAAAGGAACGCGACAAGGGACCCCGTCATCGTGTGTTGTTCGCGGTAGTCAAGATGGTAACCTCTATCGCCACATAAGACTTTTTGTTGTTGTGTTTTGCTAAGGGATTGTGGGCGGGGGATTGACAGCCAGCGTGAAAGGAAGCTCAGATTAACTACCATAGCAATGAGTGAAAGACAGAGAGGAACGGGGTATGGGTAGAGAAATCTCTTTTAAAAGTGAAAGTATGTCACTCAATCCCGTGTCGCATCTTTGATAGTTGACAGTCTGCTGCTCTGCAATGTGTAAACATAAGGTTGATTGGATCCGTATGGCATGCTCCAAGGTCAATTGCAGCATAGTTTGTGTCACTTGATCCATTTATGAAAAGAATATGTGTATTGTCTTGGCAGCGTCAATATGGTTAGATTAATACGATATTTCCAATGGTATTAATCGCACCAATGTAAACTTTAGATCAAATTATGCACAATTAATTTCTGAATCAACTGACCACATTTTATGTAGATAGCTGCTATTCGTGTTTTTAAATCATCCTATTAGAAAGAACCTAGACGTCTATATTAGAACACCTCGGTCTAGGGAATCACTTAAAAGAAATTATACACCAAACAGCGTGCTGCAATTTGATTTCCTTACTACAGAGAGATGTAAACCTGTAATCATTCATGGATGGCTGAAACTTGTTTACGGTGATTCGTGTGGTGGCATGCGAACAGTTCATAAGTGACATAGCTAATTTGTTACAATCACCATTAACGACAGGGCAGTAATGCTCGTTCGCAAAGTGTCTCGATCGTATCAAGTCAATGGAGCTAATCTCAGATTATACAACCAGTCACTCTTCTCTTTGGGCTTGGAATTTCATAGAGAAGAGTTGGGTAAATCGTTCGAGAACTGGGCTACAGGGAGGCATGTGCCCATTGTATACCGAGAATGTTCACACAAGCGCATGGTCACATTTCAAAAGAAAGTGTTCTTGAAGTCGTAGAACTCCCCCTCCCTCCCCCCCCCCCTCCCCTTTTTTTTTACAGTTCCTGTGTCGTTCAAGGGACTTATTTCTTTCCATGTGTCTTAACAAACACATAAGGGGGCAAATTTTGGCAGTGATGGCGAGGTGCCGGCGGAGGAGACTCGATGGGGTCGATGTTTTTCCTCCTTAATCCTTCTTCGACGCGATACAATAATTGGTGCGTCGTTACTGGATTTGTGTGGATAAGAACGGTGACTATGCTGAACTTTAAAATAATAGACCGAAAGGACATAAACTAAACTTTGTTTTGATACTTTTGTCAATTCCGTATCTATTATAGTTTTCTAAATACGAGAGCGGTGTCAATAATTTCCAATCTAACCTGTATTATTTTGGGCTTAATTCTACCTTTGCCTCTACCAAATAGATATCGTGAAGTGATTACTTTGTAAACTTTTTATTTCGGTTGAATTGATTTGTGTATGAATTAGAACTAGAGCGGGAACTGGTTTATAAGTGTCTTGCAAATACCGAGTCTTTTATGTGAATGACTTTGGAATTCCGAGCGGCTAGGATTGGTTTGCTGTCATGGCACAAACGAATTCTAGATATAACATTTTGTGACCTACATGTATCGTTTTGTGTGTGTAAGCTAAGCGGGTAGGTACAGCTAGAGCTTGCCAGTCAGAAAAAGGTAAGTAAAAGAAACAGCGAGCTGCGTATGAGAAAAAAAAAACCCCGGAAAAGCCCTAACAACTTAACATTTCAAAGATGAATCTCAACCATATTTGAATCTAAAGGACAATCGTACCGTAATCACCAAAAGACAATTAACAGCATTACAATTATGGTTTCGTTGAATACCAAGTCGCGATATTCATACTGTTCTTATATCGGAAATGGCTTATACTGAATTAGAATTATATAAAGGGAAAATATTATTTGAAAACAAAAAAATGAGTGTAACTACTGGTAAGGGTTAATTACACTAGATATACAGCGTCCAGCGTCATGTGAAACTCCCATCTGCCTTGCTAGTCATAAAAAGTATGAAGTAATCAACAATGTTGAGTTGAATAAAATGGGGGAAAAGGAGGAGAGTAGCAGCGATGTAACCCAGTAACAAAGTAATTAGATGAACACATAGTGGGCATTTTCAATTAGACGTTCGAACAGCACCAGAACCTGGATATTATTAAAGTGTGTGTGGGGGGGGGGGGGGGTAGCTGATATCAATACAAAAGCTAGGGAAAGCAAAGGACCTCCAAAAAAATAGAGACCAATTACATTGCTTAATATAATTAGAAATTCGCTCTCCCTGACTATATTGAATAAAATTAGACCGTTTGTTGGAGATTATTTGTCACGAAGTCAAAGCGGATTCAGGACGGAGAGAAGTACTGCAGATGTTTAGTTTGGACCCACAAATGTCTTGCTGCCAAAACCCTGTCAGAAAAAAATGGAATAGTTATAACTGGAATAGATATGTCTGTTGCCTTTGATACCATCATTCGCAAATCGTTGTTAAAAATTATGAAAGGAAGTGTAATGGAAGATGAAGTTAGATTAAACTGATTTCTTATAAGTGAAATCTGTTTAACGACCAAGTTAATCTCTATCTCAGAAGATAAATTATTCCTTGGCAACATCGGTACACCACAAGGAGACAGCTTGAGCCTTATTCTATTTATCAATTACCTAAAAATGTTTTTAAAGATATGCTGCCCAATTTTGTTTTTCAATCGAACTGCCAATGGAAGTTGCATAAGCAGACGACATTGACCTTATTGATCTCAAACAAGTCAGTGTAAAAAAGCTTTACAAAAACACCAACTCTTCGATAATAATGACAAAACAGACGTAAAATTACTGTCAAGAAAGAAAGATGGATGGATAGCCACAAAAGAGTAGGATCATTAGTAGGGGACAAGGATGACGTATAAAGAAAAAAAGTTTATCGACGGTTGCACTAAATAGATTATTGCATAAATGGATCAGAAAAGATAGAATTAAAATAATCATTGAAATCAAATTATTAACAATCCTTGTAAAATCCGTGATTATATATAACTGCGGAATATGGGCACTGACTGGAACCGAAGGGCAAAGATTAGATAGAATACAACTGAAAAGCCCTGAATATACGATACCCCACAAAATTAGGCAGTAAATATTGTATATAAAATGCAATAAAAGACCCTTTTCCATTCAAATCCTGGAGGCAATTTGGTAACCTTTTTAGGCATATACTCAGAAGAGATGATAATACACCAGCTACTAAAGTCATAAATACATTTTTCATACCATCTCTATCCGATAAATATGAAGGCAGACCACCCACGACAATTCACACTGTCCTCAATAGAGATCTAGGAGGCCTTCGAAGTAACAAAGAATTAAAATCAAAGGAAGACATTAGGATGATTAGGAGGCGAAAGGCCTTAAGTCAGTAAGTATATATATATATATATATATATATATATATATATATATATATATATATATATATATAAGGGAGAGAGAGAGAGAGAGAGAGAGAGAGAGAGAGAGAGAGAGAGAGAGAGAGAGAGAGAGAGAGAGAGATTTACCCGTGCATCTATCCCTCAATTCCTCCTGGCGTGCTATAAAATTGAGCTTGGAATTACGAAAGGGGTCGGATGTAACGTGTATATTCCTAAGACATTGAATTACTTTGTTATCATCCCTGCAAGGAACAGAAATGAAGAATATTTATCATCGGAAAAAAAATGTGGATGGAGTTGATACTAATAATAATAATAATAATAATAATAATAATAATAATAATAATAATAATAATAATAATAATAATAATAATAATTATTATTATTATTATTATTATTATTATTATTATTATTATTATTATTATTATTATTATTATTATTATTATCATTATTATAATAATAATATAATAATAATAATAATAATAATAATAATAATAATAATAATAATAATAATAATAATAATAATAATAATAATAATAATAATAATAATAATAATAATAATAATAATAATGACAATGATGATGATCATAATGATGATGATGATGGTGATGATGATATTTTTTTGGTGTCATCTGGAATGCTATAGATTTATGTCAAACTTTACGTAGTATGTTAAAGAAGAAGAAGAAGAAGAAGAAGAAGAAGAAGAAGAAGAAGAAGAAGAAGAAGAAGAAGAAGAAGAAGAAGAAGAAGAAGAAGAAGAAGAAGAAGAAGAAGAAGAAGAAGAAGAAGAAGAAGAAGAAGAAGAAGAAGAAGAAGAAGAAGAAGAAGAGGAAGAAGAAGAAGAAGAAGAAGAAGAAGAAGAAGAAGAAGAAGAAGAAGAAGAAGAAGAAGAAAGAAGAAGAAGAAAAGAAGAAGAAGAAGAAGAAGAAGAAGAAGAGAAGAAGAAGAAGAGAAGAAGAAGAAGAAGAAGAAGAAGAAAAGAAGAAGAAGAAGAAGAAGAAGAAAGAAGAGAAGAAGAAGAAGAAGAAGAAGAAGAAGAAGAAAGAAGAAAAGAAGAAGAAGAAGAGAAGAAGAAGAAGAAGAAGAAGAAAAGAAGAAGAAGAAGAAGAAGAAGAAGAAGAAGAAGAAGAAGAAGAAAGAAGAAAAGAAGAAGAAGAAGAAGAAGAAGAAGAAGAAGAAGAAGAAGAAGAAGAAGAAGAAGGAAGAAGAAGAAGAAGAAGAGAAGAAGAAGAAGAAGAAAGAAGAAGAAGAAGAAGAAGAAGAAAGAAGAAGAAGAAGAGAAGAAGAGAAGAAGAAGAAGAAGAAGAAGAAGAAGAAGAAGAAGAAGAAGAAAGAAGAAAGAAGAAGAAGAAGAAGAAGAAGAAGAAGAAAGAAGAAGAAGAAGAAGAAGAAGAAGAAGAAGAAGAAGAAGAAGAAGAAGAAGAAAGAAGAAGAAGAAGAAGAAGAAGAAGAAGAAGAAGAAGAAGAGAAGAAGAAGAAGAAGAAGAAGAAGAAGAAGAAGAAGAAGAAGAAGAAGAAAAGAAGAAGAAGAGAAGAAGAAGAAGAAGAAGAAAGAAGAAGAGAGAAGAAGAAGAAGAAGAAGAAGAAGAAGAAGAAGAGAAGAAGAAGAAGAAAAGAAGAAGAAGAAGAGAAAGAAGAAGAAAAGAAGAAGAAGAGAAGAGAGAAGAGAAGAGAAAGAAAGAAGAAGAGAGAGAAGAAGAAGAAGAAGAAGAGAAGAAGAAAAAAGAAGAAGGAAGAAGAAGAAGAAGAAGAAGAAGAAGAAGAAGAAGAAGAAGAAGAAGAAGAAGAAGAAGAAGAAGAAGAAGAAGAAGAAGAAGAAGAAGTAGTATATGGGCAGCGTGGCTCGGCAGAATGGTCTTTGCTTCGGATACGAAAGATATCGAGTTCGAAATGTTGGGCCAAGCTCAATTTGCGGTGCTGCACTGCGGCTGAACCCTGGGTTTTTTTTTTTCAGTTTTCCCCTGGAATAGACCATAGAGACAAATTTCCTCCATGGGATGAATAAAGGGAATCAATTATAATCATTTTAGAAAAGAATATTAATATCTAATAATTGAGTAATATTAATATGCCATTTTGTTTTAGACTTAGGTGTTGTAAGTTTCTAGTACAAACCCAATAATTACAACAGCTGACAACTATAATATAAGTATGTGAAAGTTATAAAACCATTTGTTCTTGGTGACAATCCTCTTGTTAATCAAAACTCACAATGTGCAAAAGCTATGACCCAATCCAGAGAAGAGAACAGTTTTATAACAATATTTTGAACTTACACGCATAAGCTGTTTGGGACCACGTTGTTTTGTCGACACATCCATACTTCAGAGAAGAAATTATTTGCATTGCCTGTGTATAAATAAATGGCAGGAAATAGAGGGTGTTTTTATTACTATCCGATGAATAAAAAATTGGAATAGCTTGAATACAAGAAAAGATAGAAAAATTTAGTTTGATTTTTATTTGTATAGTTTTTTTTTCATTATTCCTGCTTGTTTTTGTGTGTGTTTTTTTGTGTGTTTGTTTGTCTTGAAACTTACAGGAAGATGCTATACAAGTCGTTACAACACAGTTGGGCTTTTAGTATAAAAGGAAAAAAATCAAAGCAAAATCCGGAAAAAAAAAGATAAACGTTTCCAAAATTGCAAGTACCTAGATAGAATCTGAATGTAAAAACATGTTTTATAATTTTTAGATTTGTCAGTTAAACTGTGCTCGTTGATAAAAATGTTATATTTGCTGTTCAAAAAGAT
>NC_088365.1:47928081-47940581 GCF_034508935.2 Berghia stephanieae | reverse complement strand
GGCTGGCGGACTTTGTGAGTATTTTAATTTAACACAGAGCATCAATAGAAGGAATGAATTTGACGTTAGTCAACCCGTTGTGATTGCTTTTAGACAGCATTTTATAATTAACTTATCACTAAGTTATATCAATCAGACAATGAACGTTCGCGTTTGCAGTTTTGTGTGTTAATATGTTATACCCCGATGGAGATGTCGTGAGTATTTTTCCAATACGCATAACATCCATACATTTGCAATCCGATTTAAGTTTAAAAGCAACGTAGACCACGGAAATTTTTCCATTTTGTGGACAATAAAGATTTGTTATTTATCGTCATTATTATTATTAATTTATATTTATTATTATTATTATTATTATTATTATTATTATTATTATTATTATTAATTATTATATATTATTATATTATTATTATTATTATTATTATTTATTATTATTATTATTATTATTTATTATTATTATTATTATTATATTATAATAATTTTAATTTTATAAAACAAATCGACAGTGTTCCCGTGGCAGGTTAAACGGGTACTCCTCGGGACTACTCGCATTCGCACCCCCCCCCCCCCCAACCACCACCGCCACCACACACACGCACACAGCTCTTTTTTTTTTTTTGGGGGGGGGGGGGGGTGTTTGTAGATTATAATTCAGGGTCACAATGCCCATCCCTGCCATCACGTAGTCAAGGCTTTTTGGCATCTGCCAATCCCAAATGTCTGTGTCAAGGTCGACCGTCATGTCGCGTCAACGGGTGAGGAGGAAAAAAAAAAAAGAAAAAAGAACTGGCATATTATTATATCATTACATTGAAAATTATGAAAACTATTTTTTATTTTGTATGAAATCCTTTATAAATTTTACGATGATCAAGAACGAAACTTTTGCATCTACCTCTTCCTGGCGCAACTTTATAAAAATATTATTTTAAAATAATAATAACACAGCATTTATTTGGCGACAATATCCACGTGCTCAAAGCGCTTTACAAGGGGTCCCAAGGCAACAGCAATATTAAACTTGAAAGACGAGACATGACGCCTGTCAGGCGATGTGACATTTTTTCCTAACAAATTCAACGAACGGCCATGTACTCATTTTACACCTGAGTAAAGACCATTTCCAAGGACTCAACTCTGCGCCACGCAGAGCGGGTCTCGAAACCTGAACCTTCCGATCTGGAAGCGAGAGTCATACCACAAAACAAGGAGGGGCACTGTCCTGTCGGCCACATAACCTCAATATTAATTAAATTTTATTTCTAATTTCATCAATTTTTGGAGTAAAAACATAGTTCTTGGTATCAAACCTATTGTAAATTCGACGCTGATCACGAATCTGACGTCAAAACAGCGAAAATCCTAAAAAAATTGTCCAATTTTTTATACTGCCACGCCCCCGTTCGCCGATCGCCTCGAAAAATATAAGCGGGCTTTGCGAGCGATCGACCGTACCTAGGTTTATCGGCCAGGTATTTGGACACAGACATTGCGTTTTCACCCCGGTTTGCCTGATCGGGGTCTGAACCAGGATCATATCCGGGCGTGTATGGAGCCTTTAAGTTTACACATTGATCAAGCGGTAGAACAGTGGGTATTTTACGTAGACACATGAAATTGACAGTAAAACATGTGTAGTTAGCGATGTTTACCAATCACTGCCATTGTTTACATTATGCTGACTGTCCAAGAGGTGTGGTCAACTAGGTGTCCATTAGAGATGGGCTCCGCTCACGCAAACAGTACAGTCGATGTCCAGCTTGATCGGACAAATAACTTATATTTATTATTCACTCGTTTTTCAATGGGCTGTGTTGTGTGATGCAAGATTCTGAAAATTTATTGCCATTGCTTTATCTAGGCCGCATAAAACTCTAAACTTCAAGTATCAGAAAGTCATCATCCCCTGCAGGAACTCATGTAATGCATTGCCGGTTTTCAAGTCATTCAACAATGGCAACTGGATAAACAGAATTTTTTAAAAATCCTTGCATAATTATCTTGTTGAACAATATAAAGAATCCCCGACCCCCCCCCCCCCCCCCCAAGGAAGTAAAATGGATGAAAAAAGTAACGTTTGAGAGATAGAATGCACTTGGAGCAGTGTTTTATTTACATTTGTACTTTTGTCATAAGGATAACATTTAAAAAATGGAAATATAACGTTGTAGCTCGACAGGGACCACTTCTTTCCGAAAGTGTCCCTTTTTCCATTCCCCACTAAAATCACGCCTTCTTCTAAATATGAAAATGATTGCTGTGCTTCAGAGCTTTTGAAAGAGAAATGGACAAGATCTGAAGAATATTCAAACATAAGATTTTGGCATTTAAGTTGCGTTTTTTTAAAACTCGATTCATCTGTCTAGCTATTGATTCGGCTTTAAATTACCATACAGCCTAGGCCGAAGTTATTCAGAATAATAAGACAGAAATCAAAGTCAAACTTAAATAAATTTACATTGCATAAAGATTAAATTCAATGTGATATGTAAAGAAAACTGCATTTTCAATGAAAATGAGTCGTATTGATTAAAGTTTCGATCAATTTCAGGACCGAAAGCCTCAGATTGTGGAATTGTAGACGCTTATCCGTTGACTTGACAACAGGCATCATTGATGTGCCATTTGAAAGAAAAAAATTGGATCTATTTATTAGACAGTTCCTTTCTGATGATGTTACCAGAAAACTTGTCGTTTCTCTTTTATTTTCAATGCTGTATTACTATAATGCTCTCTTGTTCGGTGTCTCAGAAAATAAGCTCAAGCAGGTGCAGACGGTCCAAAATAATGCTACCAGATAGGTATTTCGAAGCGGCGGTTTTACTCTGCAACACCTCTCCTTCGAATATTACACTGGCTGCTTGTTGAGAAAAGGGTCAAATTCAAAGCATGAGTCCTAGTTTATCGTTGTCTGGAAAACACTGCCCCTCTCTACCACGCAGCAAATCCTAAAGAAATATTCGACAACCCGACCTTTGCGTTCTCCAATGACACCACCCTGTGGGAACAAGGTCCTTTTCTCATTTTGGTCTGTCTGTATGGAATGCCGTTCCTCCACAGAACATCCGATAATCCAAATCATTGTCTGTTTTCAAGAAATTCTTGAAAACATTTCATTTTTTTATGTCATGTAATATAAATATTGTTTTGTTTTGATGTAATTTAAAGCGCCAACGGCCTAACTGTTGAGGATACCGTGAGCTCTATAAGAGTCTATTATTATTATTATTATCATTATTATTATTATTATTATTATTATTATTATTATTATTATTATTATTATTATTATTATTATTATTATTATTATTATTATTATTATTATTATTATTTTATCGATTGACCTTGAAGGTGAGATAAAGACTACATTCACATTGCAAACTGCCTTGACCCTGAGTTGGTGACTACTATCTTCACCGTGCGGAACTCGGTGTAAAAGCCGCTCTACCTTCCGGGAAACGTGATTAAAAGGGCCCGTTCACAACTTATATCAATAAAATAAACAGAGCAGAATATTCTAATGTGCCGTTTACAAACGAAACATTTCAGAACGACCTGGAAACTTTTACTTAATATAACGATCGTAAACGATCGATGAAACATTAAAATCTTTTCATCTGAAGTAAGTTAGAGAGTAAATTGTTATTATGTGGTAAAAGATAATTCTATTTTGGAAAAGTAAGGATAGGGTTTTAATCCACAGGACTAGCTTCGACTCTTAAAAAAACAACAACCGAAGAACTGATTTCAATATCACTAGGAAACATCCAACTGCCTCAGCACCTTAACACACATGCTGACATTCTAAAGCTGAGAACATTTGCACTAGACAGAGATTTATGGAAGCAGATTACCCACTGGATGATAGAAACAGACTGACAAACTCGAAGTGACGCACACATTCACGGCCAGTGTCCGTAGCGACTGCGCAGCCATAATGATTATTATTATTATATTTTTTAAAAATATTTTCTGTGTGTGTGTGTGTGTGTTTGTGTGTGTGCGTGTGAGTGTGTGTGTATGTTTGTGTGTGTGTGTGTGTGCGTGTGTGTGTGTGTTTGTACATTAGTGTTGATCAGGCAATCCGGTATGGATTTACTTCTCAGTAGATGGTGAATGTGTACGCACATGTCTGTTTGGGTGCGTGCATTTGTGTGTGCTTCTGAAAAGTGTATCTGTGTGTGTGTGTGTGTGTGTGTGTGTGTGTGTGTGTGTGTGTGTGTTTGTGCGCGTATGTCTGTGTTTGAATATCAGTTTGAAATAGCAACCCTGTACAGCTGATACATCTCAGTATGTAGATGTGTGTGTGTGTGTGTGTGTGTGTGTCTGTGTGTGTGTATGGGTGTGGTTGTGAATATTTTTAACTATTGCGAATGATGGGAACATCAAAAATAATGTTTAAATCATACAATATCAAAATAACAGGTTGTAGAGTGTAGAGTAAGGATCTAAGCTGAAAAAACACTTAAAATGACAACGAGTGAAAGTAGGAATTTGGAATGGCGGGTGTTGGATTTCGGACGAATCAGGCGCACAGAACGTAGCAAGGACTATGAAAAAAAGTTTTTTTCTCTTTTTGAGGAACATTTTTGTCTAAAATCAAAGCCCTATCTCCACTGAGTAAAAATGTTTTTGAATTTTGAAAATCCATTCATAAATAAACAAGTTATGCAGTTTCAAAGGTGTCATTTATTTGGATGACCCGCAAAGAGGAAAAAAACGCGAAAATATGGGGCGCTTTTTCGGCATTTTTTTTCGACCTTTGGTTGTATCTTGCCTAATAAATGGATTAAAAGATTGAATCTTGAAGAGCAAATTAGGATGGTGTTTTGTAAAATACGGTAAAAGTACTCGTCATATTCATATGAAATTTTACAACAAAAAAGAAGAAATGTTCATGTATTACCTTGTCAGCGACAAAACCTCCACGCCCGGTAGTTTTAGAAATATTTTACTCCAAAGGGTAAAAATCTATTTTTAACGGTCTTCTGGTAATCGCACGAGTTTTGTCGCTTGACATAATCTAAAATGACTTTTTTTTCTAACTGTGTGCCAACTTTTAGTCATATTCATTGATAAACAGCGTCGTAATTAATATTTTAAAATAGCATATAGATAGAATGCGCTTGGCCAAGGAGTTCACAACATTGCCATCCGGAAGTATAACGGACCAACACACAAACTCTGTGTAACCATGAACTTTTATAGTCTGGTTAATACAGTTTAATGAGGACAACTCACAAACGCGGATGGCAAAAACAATAACAATGGCCTGAGTGACGTCATCTGCATACTATCTATACGAAACGGCTTCGTCCCATATTTTGATGCGAATTCGGGCACTTCGTGAGCGAAAAAGAGGCCCAAAGATTTGTGCGGGATAGTCATTGCTACAGAACGACAGACTGACAGACACGCTATGACGTTGAATGACACGATTGTGTCATGATATTAATGTACTGAATGCTGATTGGTGGATTAAAAACAATAGACAAAAAGAGCTTCAAAGTGATGATGTGACACTTGGACTCGTCCAATAGTAAAGGTAAGATGGGTTATTTGCATTTAAAGAGAGGGGTGTGAGAAGTGCTAGCACCCATCAGTGGTAGCCTATAGATTGTGTGCAGGTGACGTCACTCAGGCCTTTGTTATTGTTTTTGCCATCCGCGTTTGTGAGTTGTTCTCACTAAACTGTATTAACCAGAATATAGATAGTATGCAGTTGACGTCAATGGGGTCTTTGTTATTGTTTTTTGCCATCCGCGTTTATGAGTAATGCTCACTTAACTGTATTAACCCGACTATAAACGTTCATGGATACACACAGTTTTGTGTGTTGGTCCGTTATACTTCCGGATGGCAATGTTATGAGCTTCTTAGCCAAGCGCATACTATCTATAAAAGTTCATGGTTACACAGTTTGTGTGTTGGTCCGTTATACTTCCGGATGGCAATGTTGTGAACTCCTTGGCCAAGCGCATTCTATCTTTTGGTTTTACAATCTGTATGTAGGGACAAGGATGTAGATATTGTGTGTTTACATGTGCGTGTATGAGTAGGTGTGCTCGTGCTCCTGTATATTGACAATTCAATCACTATTGTACAATTACTGAAATATAAATAAATTAATTTATTATTATTATTATTATTATTATTATTATTATTATTATTATTATTATTATTATATTATTATTATTATTATTATTATTATTATTATTATTATTATATATTATTATTGCCATTATTATTATTATTATTATTATTATTATTATTATTATTATTATTATTATTATTATTATTATTATTATTATTATTATTATTACTATTATTATTATAAACTTTATTACGGTTGAGGGAAATTGACTGGAATCATGTAGAGTGCTCGACAATAGCTTTTGAGCGAATTATTTATTACCCTCTTATCATTTGGTTATTTCCTCCTACAGTGTTGTTTCATTCACCCGTTGGTATTTTGATCGATTCTTCAAGGATTTATTCTGTACAGAAGTGCCCAGTAGGAATGTTGTTGCGTTCAGTTGACGCTAATATTTTTTTCCGGATGTACGGATGTTGCGTATGTTAGTGTGCGTGTGTTTATGTGTGTGCGCATGTGTAAATGTGTGTATATGTGTGCTGTGTGAGTGGCATTTTTTTTTGGAGGGGGGGGGGGGGGTCATTAGATTGTCTACACCCTATGTGCTCATTTGTCGGTGTCCAAACCTATCACAACTCAACATTACGTGTGTACAGCCGATGGATAAGCCATACATGCAGATAGGCCCCTACGAGTGTTGTTTGTAGTGTGCATGACAGGCGGCAACTGTGTTTACACTATATTATGTGATCATTTTAATTTTAGTGACGAATCTACAAGATCTACCTCAATGAATTGCATATAGTTTATTTGTTATCATTTTGGTCATATGACTAAATAATTTATATTGGATTTTAAAAGTGACGTTTATATTTATCCATCATTATATCATCGATATCGCAACACAAGCCATCTTAAACTGAAATTCATTCAGAGCCATATTTTTCTTCATTGTGCTTGCTAATTTTTATAATTCTATTTCTTGTGATCAATTCCCGTCGAGGCAGTCATGGTGACAAAGAAAACAAAGAAAAATTAGTGTTCAGATAGGACAACAACGGACACCTAAATACAGTTCACCATGACACGCAACAATTCATATAAACATTAATACACAGCAACACAAATGCTAAATACATCATTGTTTTCATCAAAGCGGTAGCTGGAAGGTGGTTGTACGTTGTATCTATTATACAGATGACGCGTGTCTCTCTTTTTTCAATAAAAACATCTTAGTATTATTAACATGATAAAGATGTCATCAGAGAACGCATTGACGTTGGTGGGGGTGGTTGAGGCATATCATTGGACAAAAGTGTTATTCCGGTTGACCGTCATAAGACCATCCCGGATGTGGAGCTGTTACGCGGGCGTCATGAATGACCCGCTTTGGCCATCCCGGGCTCAACACTACTATCTTATCAAGTTCCAGTATAGTTCCCATTCGCAATAGAGTCAGAATATGGATAAAAATGATCTTTTTTCTTAGTTACTGGTTGTTCGTAGCTTTGACATTGTTCTATGACGGTAGATCCATCTTTATTCAGACTTGCAATCTTCTCGATTCTAGATCCCAGGCGTTACGGTTATCCAGAGGAAACTCGCGGCTGAAAGGAGGTTTTAACGTAAACGTTAACGAGCCTTCGAAGGTAAAGGTCATTGAGAGTGTTACGGACATCAACGGGGTGAATAAAATTGGATTACACCACCGGTCTAGGTGGTTGGCCATTCTTCCATCTGTCTGGGAGAGTTTACTATCCACCACCACGAGTAGGGCTTCCGAGACTGCAGCGAGACATGTAGACAAATTCGAACATGGATGGACTGTAACGATCTACACCTAGTTATGATCCTACGGCCAAGGGTATATTTAGAGGCACCCGTCGTAAGAAGAAGTATACTCCTGGCCTCAGCCCTGTGACGAAAGGAGCGAATGGGAAATCGTTGTAGGTTACGCGGACAGTCGGATTGGCAATCCCGAGAGTGCAGACTCTCCCACTCTTCAGATGGAATTTCATGAGGGCTAACTGGGAGGAATTTCCTTTCATAACCGAGCATGTCTGTCCTACTATCCCTCCAAAGTCCAAGAACATAACCAGAATTAACAGGCTGCTGGTTGAGAGCGCTCCACCGCTCCAATCCACGTGGCAACCGAAATTCTACTTCCCCTGCTGGGCGGAAAAGTGGAAAAAAAACTGTACAAGGAGTAACAACAGACATAGGACATAACTGATAGACGACTTCAGTCTCTGCCAAAGGGAAGGAGGCAACGGTGCCAAGAGACCGCGGAAATATTTGACTTTACACACGCTTGGCGACTGATAAAGAAATTTGATCCCGACCGGAATTTGGCAAATGCTGCACCAGAAAGTGAGGCAGACACAATTCCCAAGAATATATAACATATATAGAACCGTAGCAAGCGCTACCTGCAGACGAAGAACCGGACTGGACTTCCCCATTCAGTCCCAAAGAAGTTAGTGCAAGAATAGCAATGTTAAACACGGAAGGGCATGTCAGATGGCAGATGTCCCGATATGATGACGAATCTGGGCCTCGGGGCACGGGTCTGGCTGGCAGAGGAATGTCTGACATCCTTGAAAAAGGGAAGCTTCCACACGTGACTCAAATCCTACTTTGACAAATGATACCTGAAAATGAACTCTTAAAAAATGGTGGCTCCAGGATTCAATCTATGCAGTGGTAGGCACACCCATAAACTAAACGTCCTCGTCCCGGGAGCACTTCAACCATATAGACCAAATTCGACGTACCTGAGGTTTACGCTGGAGGCCCTTATCTATCGGATCCATCTTGAAGGAGTTGACCGGTGGATAGAGAAATGCAACAGCTTTCTGAGGAAACTGGCGGGAACAATTTGGGGTGCTCATCAAGCATCCGCCCTGGCACCACTATGCTGTACCACCACGGAGCATTGCGCTGCAGTAAGGATGTTGAGAAGGTTGATGTAAAATTTCGCAAGTCCATGTAAATAGTGCGGGGAACGCTAACAACAACGCCTTGAGGTTGTGGCTCGATAATGGTAGCAATATATCTATAGTGAATCGGATCAATAGTCTGATGCCACGTCCGCACAGGAACCATCAGCTTGGTTCTAAACAAAGAATATCGGTACTTTTTATTTTTCATGCTGGCGAGAACTTTTTCATATGTCATGTGATCAGAATGTATAAAAGTCAAAACATGATCAAATTTCTTATGTTTTTTTTTTCATCTGGATACACTTTTATGTTCGTCGGAGAAGTATTTCATAAGGGTGGTGATGGGGATATTGGCGTCCGCCATAGTTCAGATAGTTTAGAACCTGTTACTATGTGTCATTATGATGGAAGTGACGTCGCTACGGTTAAACCCTATTGGTTTAGTAAATTACAGCTCGGTTGTGTCTAAACAAATCTGATTAAACCCTTGGTTGTATTCGATACAAGAAACGACTCGCGGTCACAATCGTCTCACTACGATGGTAATCAATGCTGACACGCGGCAAATGGTGGTGGGCCATTGACGGATGTGGAATCACAATACCGATATTTGTATCGGTAATTAACATGGTTCAAAATTTGGTAAACTTCAACAGTTTATAAAAGAAAAAAAAATCCCTTTATTCATCACATAGGGGAATTTATTTTTAGGGTATATCCCAAGGGAAGACTGGAATAACCCGAAAATTAGCCGTAAACTGATCTACGGCGAGATGAATTGCTCAAGGCTTACAGCGGTGCGGATATTCGAACTCAGTTCCATTTCGGTACAAAGCAAAGACCGAATCAGTGAGCCACGCTGACCTAATCATAATTACGAGTTAAATAGTTTTGTTTGGTAATGAACATAGTACGGTTTGATAATCTATAACAGATTGTAGAATCACAACTTAAATATTATTTTGTATCGATAATCAACACAGTACAGTTTGATAATCTATAACAGATTGTAGAATCACAACTTAAATATTATTTTGTATCGATAATCAACACATTATAAAATCTTATATTCTATGGCAGACTGTAGAATCACAACATAGATATTCTTTATTGATAATAGTTAACATACGTACACAATTAATAATCTATGACAGTTTGTAGAAGCACAACTTCACTATTTGTATTGAAAATGAACACAGCAGAAATAATGATTTTCTATATTTCTTTCATATCTCAGACAATGGATATTGCCAACATGTCTTCAGTTCATTTGCATTTGAAAGAAATAATAAAAATAAGTCCTAGTAAATGGAAATATCCTCCAAATGAATCAATTCAATAGATTTCAAAATGAAAAAGAAACAAAGTTTCGAGAAGCGGTTAAAAAACCAAGAGAAAGTGTACTCACCCTTTGTCCTTCGTCGTGAGATTGTGAAGAGAATGATTGCAGCAATGAGACACAATATAAAATATATTCACTCACATTAATTATGCGACACAGCTTTTGTTTGTTTGATACTTTTTGTTGTTGTTGATGTTTAACAAATATAAGTGCATCCATATAGTATTTAATTGAGAACTACTGTATTCCATCCCGATTAGCCGATTATACGATTAATATTATTGTTGTTATTATTATTATATTTATTATTATTATTATTATTATTATTATTATTATTATTATTATTATTATTATTATTATTATTATTATTATTATTATTATTATGAGGATAATAATGAAGAATAAGAAGAAGAAGAAGAAGAAGAAGAAGAAGAAGAAGAAGAAGAAGAAGAAGAAGAAGAAGAAGAAGAAGAAGAAAGAAGAGGAAGGAGGAGGAGGAGGAGAGGAGGAGGAGGAGGAGGAGGAGGAGGAGGAGGAGAGGAGGGAGGAGGAGGAGGAGGAGGAGGGAGGAGGAGGAGGAGGGAGGAGGAGGAGGAGGAGGAGGAGGAGGGAGGAGGAGAGAGGAGGAGGAGGAGGAGGAGAGAGGAGGAAGAAGAAGGAGAAGAAAAGAAGAAAGAAGAAAAGAAGAAGAAGAAGAAAGAAGAAAGAAGAGAAGAAGAAGGAAGGAAGAAGAAGAAGAAGAAGAAGAGAAGAAGAAAGAAGAAGAAGAAGGAGAAGAAGAAGAAGAAGAAGAAGAAGAAGAAGAAGAAAGAAGAAGAAAAAGGGAAGAAGAAGAAGAGAAGAAGAAGAAGAAGAAGAAGAAGAAGAAGAAGAAGAAGAAGTAGAAGAAAAGGAAGAAGAAGAAGAAGAAGAAGAAGAAGAAGGAAGAAGAAGAAGAAGAGAAGAAGAAGAAGAAGAAAGAAGAAGAAGAAGAAGAAAAGAAGAAGAAGAGAAGAAGAAGAAGAAGAAGAAAAAGAGAAGAAAAGAAGAAGAAAAAGAAGAAGAAGAAAGAAGAAGAAAAGAAGAAGAAAGAAGAAGAAGAAGAAGAAGAAGAAGAAGAAGAAGAAGAAGAAGAAGAAGAGAAGAAGAAGAAGAAAAGAAGAAGAAAAGAAGAAGAAGAGAAGAAAAGAAGAAAGAAGAAGAAGAAAAGAGAAGAAGAAGAGAAGAAGAAGAAGAAAGAAGAAAGAAGAAAAGAAGAAGAAGAAGAAAGAGAAAGAAGAAGAAGAAGAAAGAAGAGAAGAAGAAGAAGAAGAAGAAGAAGAAGAAAGAAGAAGAAGAAGAAAGAAGAAAGAAGAAGAGAAAGAAGAAGAAAGAAGAAGAAGAAGAGAAGAGAAGAAGAAGAAAGAAGAAGAAAAGAAGAAGAAAGAAGAAGAAGAGAAGAAAGAAGGAAGAAAGAGAAGAAGAAGAAGAAGAAGAAAGAAGAAAGAAGAAGAAGAAGAAAGAAGAGAAGAAAGAAAAGAAAGAAAGAAGAAAGAAGAAAGAAGAAGAAGAAGAAGAAGAAGAAGAAGAAGAAGAAAGAAAAGAAGAAGAAAGAAGAAGAAGAAGAAGAAGAAGAAGAAGAAGAAGAAGAAGAAGGAAAGAAGAAGAAGAAGAAGAGAAGAAGAAAGAAAGAAGAGAAGAAGAAGAAGAAGAAGAAAAAGAAGAAGAAGAAAGAAGAAGAAAGAAGAAGAAGAAGAAGAAGAAGAAGAAGAAGAGAAGAAGAAGAAAAGAAGAAAGAAGAAAAGAAGAAGAGAAGAAGAAGAGAAAGAGAAGAAGAAAGAAGAAGAAGAAGAAGAAAGAAAGAGAAAAGAAGAAGAAGAAGAAAGAAGAAGAAAGAAGAAGAAGAAGAAGAAGAAAGAAGAAAGAAGAAAGAAGAAAGAAGAGAAGAAGAAGAAGAAAAGAAAGAAGAAGAAGAAGAAGAAGAAGAAGAAAAGAAGAAAGAAGAGAGAAGAAAGAAGAAAAAGAAGGAAGAAGAGAAAGAAGAAGAAGAAGAAAGAAAGAAAGAAGAAGAAAGAAAGAAGAAGAAGAAGAAGAAGAAGAAGAAGAGAAGAAGAGAGAAGAAGGAAGAAGAAGAAAAGAGAAGAAAAAAGAAGAAGAAGAAAGA
>NC_088365.1:47913081-47920581 GCF_034508935.2 Berghia stephanieae | reverse complement strand
TTTCAAAAAATAACAATTGAACAAAAAATATATATTAATTCAAATGTTTAAAAACTGCTTTATTTATTATTGGATAATTTCGTATATAATTAGAGAAATAGTTTATTCATCTCAAATGTTAATATGTAAAAAGAAAAATCTGCATAGCTATCACTCCAACGATTCTTCTATGTCCCCATTCCTCTCCGATCCACGTGCTCATATTTGCAGGTCTGATAACCGAACACAATTATGGGCTTGATTTAACACTGCTGAAATAGACATTGTTTTCCGTAGAGAGTAATTTCATCATCCACAACAATTAGTCCATATCAAGTTGGGTTACCAGACATGTAAATAGGAGTTCGTTTCTTCCCGTCAATCACCATTTCATCCTACACTCTCCCTATTGTTTCATTTCTTTGCGTCCATCCACCTCAAAACACCTACTAGTCTATCACTTTAGCATCCCCATTTTCATCATCATCATTATCATCATCATCATCATCATCATCATCATCATCATCATCATCATCATCATAACCATCATCATCATCATCATCATCACCATCATCATCATCATCATCATCATCATCATCATCATCATCATCATCATCATCATCATCATCATCATCATCATCATCATCACCATCATCATCATCATCATCATTATCATCGTCATCATCATCATCATCATCCTCATCATTATCATCATCATTATCATCATCATCATCATCATCATCATCATCATCATCATCATCATCATCATCATCATCATCATCACAATCATCATCATCATTATCATCATCATCATCATCATCATCATCATCATCATCATCATCATCATCATCATCATCACCATAATTATCAATCTCCTCTTATTCAACAATGGCAACCGCATCCTTTTCACTGCATAACAGTTAAAATAAATGCGTTAAGTAGGGCTACCGCCCATCCGGTCATTGCAGATCTATTTATCGAGCTTCTATTTTTTCTATTTAAGTCAATTGGAATTGGAATTGGTTCGAAATATCTGGGTACGCGTGTGTCGTTCTTTTTGTTGCTCTTATCAGTGCCATTTGCAGTAAAGCCACCTTTAACATATGCAACGCCATCTACGTCCTTGGAGGCATCGGTTCTTCTGTTTTCTCCTTCAACTCTGGGACAAAGGGAGACAAACGCTTTGACGTATTCTTGAGAACTACAGTTTACCTTCATGTCTTCCTGTTTCAATCTGTCAATTAAATAATTAATCAGTTAATCAATCAATTGGTCAATTAATTGTGTCATGTTGGCCATGAGTCATCATTTGTAATTAATCAGAAGGAAAGAAAAAAATCAAAGTTTCCGCGTCCCACTCCTTGTTGTCACGATCAGACAAGCTAATTCTACCAACTACCATTTTCAAGGACTGCCCATATAATGCTAAAGAGATCCCCCTCGTGCGTAGCTGCCTTGTCGTGGAGAGGTGGCTTAATTCTTTCCTTACCGCTCATTTTCAGCATTTTCCCAAAATTGCAGGCTTACCCAGCAGAATAATAGATTTTTTAAAACTCGAACACGCTTTCTACAAAACAACTTTATGTTCTTATTAATTAAAAACAAAGATCATTCTTCAAAGTTTGTGATGTACAAAATAAATCTGATTTATAAAAATGTACATTGTGTCGTAGCAAATGTGACGATTTTGCTGCAGGTGATAAGGAGAAGGCTTAGCGTCGCCTTTTAAACTTAAGGCCTGATCCTGATCAAAAAATTACGTTACAAAAGAAGACGACGGTTACAAAACGAAGTTGAAAAATAAATTGTTGAAAGTGCTCAAGGAAACACAGATAATTCTATTGGTTGAGCTTTGTAACTAACAATTATGTTGGGTTTTTTTTTTTTTGTCCCTCGTGGTCTTCATCTTCTTTGATGACGAAATTTAATTGGGTTAGTATAATGCCATGAGTTTATGAAGGCTACGACTAAAGTCTGGTTTCTAAGAGTGACCTACATTTCACTCTGACAAGTCCTGGCAAATATTTTAGCTTCCCTCAATTCTGAAGGAGTTGCACATACGAGATCAAAGTCGACTTGAAAACAAAATTCTATCCCTCGAATGGACATGGACATAGATACACTCCTCCCAACTAGTAGAGAATTTGCCAGGGTTCTGTACCAGCAATATGAAGTATTAGTTTGTGGTGAACAGACTAAGATGAAGAGCCTGCCAAAAGGCAACGACATTTCACTCGTGGGAATTTGCCACCTTTACCACATAATATTATGTACACGCTGTAGCAAAGGAACCTGAGACCGCAGAGCATCTGATCGAGTGTTGTGCTGTGACGAGGGGTTCGCGACTGTACATAAAAGCAACGTCGACTGGCAAAGCCATCATGATAATAATATTGTACTTTGAGAACATTAGAAGCTTCTGCCGCTTGAATTAGCCACTGGCCCTCCTCCTCCTCCTCCTCCTCCTCCTCCTCCTCCTCCTCCTCCTCCTCCTCCTCCTCCTCTCTCCTCCCTCCTCCTCCTCTCCTCCTCCTCCTCCTTCTTCTTCTTCTTCTTCTTCTTCTTCTTCTTCTTCTTCTTCTTCTTCTTCTTCTTCTTCTTCTTCTTCTTCTTCTTGTTCTTCTTCTTTTTCTTCTTCTTCTTATTATTATCATCATCATCATCATCATCATCATCATCATCATCATCATCATCATCATCATCATCATCACCATCATTATCAATCGCCTCTTATTCAACAATGGCAACCGCATCCTTTTCACTGCATAACAGTTAAAATAAATGCGTTAAGTAGGGCTACCGCCCATCCGTTCATTGCAGATCTATTTATCGAGCTTCTATTTTTTTTTGTTTTTCTTCCATATATGTCAATATCTTCGTAAAATCCGGCTACGCGTGTGTTGTTCTTTTTGTCGCTCTTATTAGTGCCATTTGCAGTAAAGCCACCTTTAACATATGCAACGCCATCTACGTCCTTGGAGGCATCGGTTCTTCTGTTTTCTCCTTCAACTCTGGGACAAAGGGAGACCAACGCTTTGACGTATTCTTGAGAACTACAGTTTACCTTCATGTCTTCCTGTTTCAATTTGTCAATTAAATAATTAATCAGTTAATCAATCAATTGGTCAATTGATTGTGCCATGTTGGCCATGAGTCATCATTTGTAATTAATCAGAAGATAGAAACAAATCGAAGTTTCCGCGTCCAACTCCTTGTTGTCACGATCAGACAAGCTAATTATACCAACTACCATTTAAAAGGACTGCCCATATAATGCTAAAGAGATCCCCCTCATGCGTAGCTGCCTTGTCGTGGAGAGGTGGCTTAATTCTTTCCTTACCGCTCATTTTCAGTATTTTCCCAAAATGGCAGGCTTTTCCAGCAGAAAAAATAGATTTTTTAAAACTCAAACACGCTTTCTACAAAACAACTTTATGTTCTTATTAATTAAAAACAAAGATCATTCTTCAAAGTTTGTGATGTACAAAATAAATCTGAATTATAAAAATGTACATTGTGTCGAAACAAATGTGACGATTTTGCTGCAGGTGGTAAGGAGAAGGCTTAGCGTCGCCTTTTAAACTTAAGGCCTGATCCTGATCAAAAAATTACGTTACAAAAGAAGACGACGGTTACAAAACGAAGTTGAAAAATAAATTGTTAAAAGTGCTCAAGGAAACACAGATAATTCTATTGGTTGAGCTTTGTAACTAACAATTATGTTGGGGTTTTTTTGTCCCTCGTGGTCTTCATCTTCTTTGATGACGAAATTTATTTGGGTTAGTATAATGCCATGAGTTTACGAAGACTACGACTAAAGTCTGGTTTCTAAGAGTGACCTACATTGCACTGATGACAAGTCCTGGCAAATATTTTAGCTTCCATGACTTCTGAAGGAGTTGCACATACGAGATGGAAGTCGACTTGAAAACAAAATTCAATCCCTCGAATGGACATGGACATACACTCCTCCCAACTGGTAGAGAATTTGCCAGGGTTCTGTACCAGCAATACGAAGTATTAGTTTGTGGTGAACAGACTAAGATGAAGAGCCTTCCAAAAGGCAACGACATTTCACTCGTGGGAATTTGCCACCTTTACCACATAATATTATGTACACGCTGTAGCAAAGGAACCTGAGACCGCAGAGCATCTGGTCGAGTGTTGTGCTGTGGCGAGGGGTTCGCGACTGTACATAAATGCAACGTCGACTGGCAAAGCCATCATGATAATAATATTGTACTTTGAGAACATCAGAAGCTGCTGCCGCTTGGATTAGCCACTGATCCGCCCAGCCACACAAAGATATTATAGCTTTCAAACCTATCGTGTTGTCCCTCTTCCCTCGACTACCAAATCAAGACAAGCTCGCTGAACCGCGAACTTTCAACAGCGAGCAAATTAATGCTATGAATACACAACACCTTTTAAAGAGGATGGGTCATAAACTTTGTTGATTTCCACCTGGAAGTAGGTACTCGAAACAAATTGAAAATTGCCAACGGCGGTGAAAATTACTCAACTTCGACTCAAATTCTTCAAAGGAACCTACGACACATTATATTTCAATAAAACGTTTATCAAATCAAAGTTTTATTTTTTAAGTCTTTATTTTGAATATGATATCACGTTTGTCGTTCTTTATTTTGGTTGCTGAGCCGTTGAGTGAAGAAAGGAGGTTGAAGTGAAAATTCTTTGACGAAAACTTATGGATTTCGAGGGTGGCAGTCTTCAAAATCTAGTATCTTGATGACAGTTGGCTGTAATGAGCTATAAATGATATTAATTTAAAGTCATCAAGCAAACCCTTTTAATAGTTATCGGTCGCTTGAAAACACGGCACTTGCAAATAACCAAAAAACCTAATATGTATTTCTCCCCCCCCCCCCTCCCAAATAATGGCCACAATAGGCATCGAAAAAGAATAGGACCAATCCATTTTAAAATTTTACCTTTTTTTCTTATAAAATGGCAAAATAATTTTAAAATTTACGGCAGCTGGCTTTGAGCTCTTAAAAGAATGCGTTTGTTTATAAGAAATCACAGATTCTTCTATTTCTCTCAAGGCATTATGCGACCATTGTCTAGATGTGATCGCATTTTCCAACGGATCATGTAATTGCCACCTATTTGAGACGTTTTATTACCAGATATTAGTGCCTGATTGTCAGTTTTTCCTTCAATAATGTTAACTGATACTTTAAATTCAAATAAATTGCGTTCCTACCCCTCGTTTTTAATTATTTTTTTAAATAATGTTTTTAATGTGATACATTTCATAATAAAGGTTACCTAACCAATTCCATGCTCCTCCTGATCGGTTTCAATTTTATAAGTGTTGTTACTGGCAATTCTGGGTTATGTGACCTTTTTTTCTTTCTTCAATTTAATACCAAGAACAGATACATAGGTCAACAAACAAACAAAAGTATGACCTTTTGAAATTTTCGAATTATACCAATATACCAATTGATCCTTTCGCGATTTCTTAATGCTTCGTCATAGTATTCGTTTTGGCGTCACGCAAAGATTTTTCATTTCAGCCAGAGGTCTGAAAATAAACTGAGCGCAATGTTTATTACATATTGTAGCTAGATATCTACCAATTTTTATTTCATTAACTTTGAATCATTTTGACACGACCTCACAAATGGCCAATTTCACAATTATTGCATAACCGCATTTTGGGCCACTTTTAGTAAAGTTTGAGGAAACATAATGTATTTTTATTATCCGAATTTAAAGACTTTGTTGTCATTTTAATAAGAATACAAATATCGAAGCAGATAATTTAACTGTTGGCAGATTGCTTTTTACTCTAAAATTTGGTTTTGAGTGCCAACATGAGGCTTACGGAATGGGAAAGATACAAAGAATGTTAACTTATGGTGGACTTATCTTTCGTCACAGAAGAGTGTTCATAGCCATCATCGTCGTCGTCGTTGTCGTCATCATCGTCATCATCATCATCATCATCATACCACCATCATCACCATCATCATTTTCAAACTTATATATCACAGTGAGATGATGTTTTGATGGGGTTTTTGTTGTTGTTGTTGTTGTTGTTTTTGTTGTTTTTTGTTTTCTTTTGAATAATAAATCCAATTTGTATTAGACGGGGTAATAGTAATATCACCCACAAAATTCAACCACTCAGAATAAATAAAATTAAATTTTAAAATGTAGTCTGCATGCCAAAACGCCATCCCTTGCAAATTCTTTATTTCTTTACTACTACATCCTTTCTCATAAATACCAGAAAGGTAGATAAAATAATTGTTTATTAATGCTGTGCCTTTAGCAAAAAATGCTCTTAACATCCCCCAGCCAGATATAACGTACCAACACACAAATATATGTGTAACCTTGAACGGCTTTTGATGCTGTGCGCATATTTAATTTACTCACAACATTCCGCCAGCCGGATTGAACGTACCAACACCTAAAAAAACTATGTATAACTTTGACCGTTTATAGTCTGATTGATACACTTTTCTGAGAACTGCTCTAATAAATTGCTGACTGAAAACAATAAAAAATCTGAGGGACGTCAATTTCGTTCATTCTATACAACGGGCTTTATGTGACTCGTCATACAAAAACAGTATTATGTAGGAGTGAACTAGATTGAAGTCTCTCCATATCTTACATATCAAATTGAGAAATTAGGGAGCAGGCACTGGTGTAGGAAAAAGATATGATCAAGTGTGTATGAAAGGGGCCAGACAAAGCAAGGAAGAATTAAAAAAAAAATAAAAACGATCCCAAAAAATCAGGCTTCCTCGACTTGGGATTCGATCCTCAGACCTCTTCAGTCACTCTGAGGTAATCAGTAGGTCTGGGGTTCGATCCCCAGTCGAGGAAGTTTGATCTTTTTGGGATGTATTTGTATTAAGTTAAATAGTGATGAGGGTGATGGTAGGTACAATTTATTCATAAAACTCAAAACGACTCGACTCCAGAAAGCCCTTCTACCACTCAGAACTGAAAAACGTCGATATTGGGGGAGCTTGGGGGGAGGGGGGGGGGGGGGGTATTGGACAAATACATGCCCAATGGAGGTGGGGTAATCAAAGACCTAACGGAATTTATGCCAGGCTTCAAGAATGGCAATCAAAAACAGTGGGTCGCCTCAAACCGACTACAGACATTGCAGGCCGCGGCAGGACTGCTGCAAACATGCATCGTTGGGGTCTGAGGGAACGCCAGAGACAGCAGACATATATTCTTACACTGCCCTGTGACGAGATTGGGGGAGGGGGGAAGGTTTCGAGGCTGTCCTTAACTGCAGTGACGAATTTAAAGACTGGCTGGAGACTTCCAGTGTGGAGATGTAGCCATTCGCTACTACTACTACTACTATTCATAAAAAAGAAATATTGTCTCCTCATTGTCTCTAGTTAAATCTTTCATCATTGCTATTTTCCCACTTTTGGGTTGTTTTTATACTTTATATTGACGATACATTGAGGAGCTGATGGTGGTACTAAATAAATAAATAATATTTATAATTTTATA
>NC_088365.1:47900581-47908081 GCF_034508935.2 Berghia stephanieae | reverse complement strand
ATATATATATATATATATATATTCAGTTTTCCAGATGAGTACTTTTACACTTACAATGGAATTAAAACCCGCCCGTTTATTGCTTTTTGAGATTACACTTTTGTTCTCCATTGAGGTTATCGCTTTATAATATAAGGGTCAATATTTTCAACCAATCAGAAAATGTTTCGCAGTTACCGCGTTCTACCTCTTGTTGTCAAGCTAAGACCGGCTAATCGCAGCAAATTGCATGATTGCATAATACATCAGCCAAAATGCGGAAGAGATGCTGTTAAGGCACAAGTAACAGTGGTGATAGATACCTCGACACGGTGATTGCAGGGATGAAATTCATCCCATATAAAATCTAAACATGAAAAATGTTGAGATGGATTCGAGTGAGTCTACACCATCAACTTAACACCACAAACATCAATAAAAAAATTATTATAAAAGTTTGCGCGAAGGTATGTTGCGGTTTTCCACTATTAAATTAAATTGATTGATGTTGAGACTCCGACAACTGCATTGCCAAGTTACGTGCACAGGAATTTTTATTTTTCTACACTTAGAGTAAGGTGCTAGCAGATGGAGTCTACAAATAAATAAATGTCTCAGCTGAAAGCTTTTATTTTGTGTTTTAACTATTCATACTTCATAAAATCATTTTCACTTGCAGATCTCTCAATCTGTTTAATCAACAACAAAAGCCATACGTGAGAAATCCGAATGCATTTTTGCTAAAGTGAGAAATGCAGATAGAAACTCAACGGATGCATCAGGCTTTGAAAATCAAATTTGAATTTCCTCAACAAGATCTTTTTCCCCCTTGCTCGTGAACCTCTTTCCCCCTATATTGCGCTTTGGAGGCTCCAATAGGTAAGTGTTAGATGGTGTCAGATTTGGACTTTGGACTGAGTGGGGAAGAATTTCATGATTCAATTGAGAGAATGTGGTTCCCGACTTTGAGTTTCATTTTCAAGATGGGCCAGTAGTTATGTAGATGGAAGACTGCGGCTACATTTTAGAAAAGTTTATCTTCAGATACCTTTTGTCAAAGTAGAGCTTAAGTTTGGATACGTTCTGAGTGTGCTCTTTAGACGGCCCTAATACGAGTAGTTACTCTGTGTAACGAGAGAATAGCCGTCCGCACATCCCAGCCTCATGGAAGAATATTCGGTATGTCGCTAATATAGACATTAAATATATTGGTGCTTGAACAGATTCCTGAAAGAGACCGTTCCTCAGATTCCTAACTTTACTCCTGTCGTCTGCTAATGCGATGCCTTATTGCCTTTCTCCTATTCCGACAAGGGGGCGAAGTGGTCGAGTGGTTAAGACATTGCACTGTGACCCAGAATATCGCGGGTTCGAGCCCCGCTTCAGGAACTTACGTTTTTTTTCCTTGGCAAGATTTTTAACCCCCAATTTGCTCAAATGGACAACATGGTTGATTCCTGTTGACATCAGACATCTTGTTTGATGAATTATCTATATTCCTTCGTGAAATGCCGAGGCGACGATATCGTATGATCTGTTGGCGGAAGGGCATACTTTTTTTTAAATTGCAAAAGAGCACAGCTTCCAGTTCTTTTTCCAACTTATGATCTTGGCAAGCTTCAGCATTGGTCTCTCGTACCAGGTCATGGCCGTCGATAGCTCTGTTAAATACCGCATCCGTAGGTAGCCTCCGTTCGAAGCCTGCTTCAATATGCTGTGCAAAGGCAATGACCTGGTCTGTTGTGCACCTTCTTTCCCTGAACCCGCCAACTCCGGTGACAGGGCTGTGTCTAGGACTGGTCCCCATCGGTTCAGTAGCACTTGTTCCTCAGTGTGTAATGACAGTTAAGTATTGATACGTGTCTGTAGCTGCCCGCCTTCTTGGCCTGTCTCCCTAGCTTCAGAATGGAAACTGTCTTAGCGTGCTTCCAAACTTGCAAGGACGTCTGATATTGCCAACCAAGCCCAGATGTGTCACCCTATAGGTATACGTGCCATCAATCGCTGCTGCTTTATCGTTCTTAATATTGCTTATGCCTGCAACTATTTCTCTGAGACTGAAGGGCGATGTCCAGACTGACTCTTCGTTCTGAGGTAATGTCCTAAATGTGACGATATATTGTGCGGACACGGCGCTTGAAAGCTCAATTAGGGGCCCGTTTCCTATGCTCCTTTATTGGGGTTTTTTTTGGCAATTGTGTCTGCCTCATTATCTGGTGCAGCCATTGCAATGTTCTGGTCGGGATCCAGTTTCTTTATCAGATGCCGAGCGTGACTGCTGGAGACTGTAAAGTCGAGACTTTCCTGTCACTTCTGCTTCTTTTAGTATGCGTTTAATATTGCGTTCAATAGTGGTGCTGAAATTTCACAAGGAAGAAAATTAATTTTTGTTCATATGTCGCTGTGTTTATAAATAGATAGTTTAAAATGTATGTTTGTTTGAAAAGAATTTATTCCCAATTTGTAAAATTCTTTTTTGGACGTCCCTGGTATTATTGTGGCATTAATCCCCATTTCTCGGTGACGTCCGTTTTCTTTGCATTCAATTGGAAAGAATTGGAAAAGACAGCCCGTTACAGAGGATGATGGCGTGAAGTGGCCAATAGCCTATGCTCCATGAGGAGTAATGAGCATAATTAAGTAATCCTTTATTCCTCCCAGCATTTTTTAAATGGGGTGGGATCGTCTGAACAAAATCCCTACCGCTACCAAGTGAATCTTATCCAGCTCTGGAACCAACCAATAAAGAAAATCCCAATAAAAAAGAAGAATGAAGTCTTCATCTCTGTCTCTGTCACAGAATTTTGCAAGTTTTATTTTCTCACTGGCACACGATTGGCACTCTTTAAACTCACTCAACCCTAACACCGAATATATCCGTAGTGTACCCGGGGTTACTTTTACACCATGCCTATTTATTACATTTTTCTGAGACAACGGTATAAAGCTAATGTTCTTAATTTTTACATGGTAAAGATAGTTGAATAAAACTATTTATGCACATGCTCATTTTTAATACATGTTTTTCCCAATTTTGAAAAGTAGCAAAAATCTCTTGGACTTAGTAAGTTAACTCTGTCGCTGGCACTGCTCTATTTTGTTTTCTTTTTGAATGCCCATGTTTGTGGCATCGATGGATGGTGAGAGGTATTTGGGAACAAATCTGTCTATATCCACGCAGTTGCAATTGGTTCAGTACCTGGATGAGGCCAATAATTTAAAAAGAGGCACTCCGTTGACTGGAATTGAGATCATAAGGCATGCATCTCAGTTACTATATTGGGAAGTAATGTCACTTTTAGCTGATAATATATATTTTTTAAATTGATAATTGTGTAGACGATTGATAATCTGATCAATATGGATCAAGCTTGAGTCATAATAACAAAACAAAGTTCTGACATCAATTTCCCCGATGAGTAAGATCCCTGAAATTAAAAAAAGTATTGCGTTTTTTTTCTCTTCCTCTTATTTGAATAACATTTTATTTTTGATTTAGTAAAAGTTATCATTGCAGAATTGCTTTTGATGTAAAATTTATAATGAAAAAATATGAGTTGGTCATGGGAGTTTGTATGGAAATCTTCTCAACTTGATCAAAAAAGAAAATAAACAAAGAGGATATTTATAAAGTTCAAATTTATCAAGACACGTCAGTTACTTCATGAAACCCACCCTGCAACTCTCTATCAAGATATCAATGGTAGTGAAAAATAAGTTCACTATCAGTCAGCGATTATTGGACCTCGGTGGTAAGTAAGGTACCAAAGTAGAACAAATTATTTTTTAATTTTTATTTTTTTATTTTTTTTTTTTTTTGTAAATGACATCGGTGATAGAAATAAAAGGCATATTTACCTTGCCTAGTAACTGCAGTAAAGTTGTCAAAAATCCTGCTGTCGTCAAACATAAAAAAAAATCTCAGTGTTTACGGCGTGTGTACGTGTGTGTGTGTGGGGGGGGGGGGGGGGTAGCGTGGCATTCATGTGTTTATTGCGCCAAGATATTGAAATTATCCGAAAATATCTTTCATCAAAATATTCGAAGCCTTGCTTATTTATGGGGAAAATGTTCGGGATTTTCATTCAACTCATTTCAAAAGAAGCGGAAATAAATTAAATAAATGTCGGCGAAAGTCATTGGTCTGTTGTTAGCCGCCATTTTGAATGTAAGCGAATCTCACGTGACAACAAAGAGGAATCCGGTTTTATAAGGTCTCGGTTCGGATTAACCGTGGGTTATAACCATTCAATCAATCAATAATAATAATAATAATAATAATAATAATAATAATAATAATAATAATAATAATAATAATAATAATAAGAAGAAGAAGAAGAAGAAGAAGAAGAAGAAGAAGAAGATTTGACCGCGATCGTCTCTTTTTCCGGTTTTATCAGGATAAAAATCCTCTTGTCCTTCAGAACCATCAGGCTCATGGAGCCGGAGTTTGTTTGATTTTTTTTATTCCGATTTCTATACAGTGAAACGGAAAATAGCAATTGCTTGCCATCATTTTTATAAGATACTGGACTATCTTTCCGACAGATCTAAATGACGCAGCTACCCAATCAGTGATGGGTGGTAAGTGAAAATAAATAAGTACACTACCAGTCTGCGACTATCGGTCCTCAGTGACAGTAAAAAATGTAGACTGATGTCAAAATTTATTTGTTATGATTTGAAAAAATCCCAAATATTTCTTACGTAGCTAAAAAAAAAAAAAAAAAAAAAGAAGGAAAAAACTTGAAGTTCCTATAAAGCATGATATTGTTTCTAAATTCATTTTTATGTGTCCTTTTCATCCCGACATAACACTAAAAACAATTGAGCTTTTATATAGAGCACTATTCACTGAACGTGCTCAAAGCGCTTTATAAGGGGTCCCTGACCAGCAGCAACATTTAACATATAGGACGGGACATGACGCCTGTTAAATTTTTTTTTCGGACAGAGGCAATGCTGTTAAAGGCCAGGTACTCATTTTACACCTGCGTACGGTGAAAGAATGTGAGAGCCTTCTCCAAGGACTAAACTATGCGCCAAGCGAGGCTCGAACCCAGGATCTTGCGATCCAAAAGCGAGAGTCATAGCACCAGACCACATAGCCGCACTACGGGGTGTCCATAATATAGTATTCCCATGATTTCAAAGGCTTATTATTTTTAAAGCGTTATAGACAATCGCATCTGGGTTTTTTTCCCATCTTCTAAGAAAAAGTCGTACACTAATTATCATTAACAATCCACCCCATAATTCATCAGAAATTGCAACACAAATGCCTTTTTTCCATTCTTTTTTTTTTTTTTTTTTTTTTTTTGGGGGGGGGGGGGGGGTTTAATGAGATTGCATGAAGAAAAATCGTCAAAGATAGCTCAACAAGTTTTCATTTCAGCTAAAAACTCTTGCACACGGTTTCATGTGGAGACATCCGAGGACAAGAGCCTCGTTTTCTCTCTTCCAAGTCGATGGTCGATCGATCGGTGTAGGCGACGAACGTAATCGCTAGCACCCTGCGATAAAAATCTTTAAGAGATGAAGTGAGTGGAAAAGTGCCAGAAGACAATAGAGATTAAAAATTTCCCGGCGGTGATGGAGGTTTGAACCCGCGACCTTACTGGTACGACAACTCCGCCTGGCCTTGGAGAGCGTGACTCGACCGTATGAGCTATCCACGATCATGGATACAACCAACGATACAACCAACATTTTTCTTATTCTAATTTTTGAGTACATCATAAAATTTTAAGAAAATGAACAGTGTATTGTAGAGCATGTTTTACTAAAGAAATTATGTATCGCAAGAACTTTACTGCTATTATGTTTGAGTGATAAAAAATCTATTTTCATCTTAGTTGGGTGTGAAGTTTTGGGGAAAATCCTGAAAATGGCTGGTAAGGAGAGAGTCAATCATATTTGTTTTGCACATCAAAAAAATATGTAAGAAAAATCTTTGTTTTATAAAGCTTGTTAAGCTACACAAAAATGTGTTTATCTAGTAGAATGGTTTTGAGTGTAAAAAGTCAAGATCTGTGTTGGATAGGGATAGAATGTCTGGAAAAATCATGAAAATGGTCGGCAGGGAGAGAGTTCATAGACAAAATATTTGACACTTGAGTTTAATTTCTATTCGTTATAGCTGATGTCAAGCCAGTAAACAGTAATTACTCCAACAACAAAGATCTACTAGCCGACGTCCTTCTGAGAGAGGAGACATCATCAAGCTTAAGGAGCTGATGGACTTACAACAGCAGAGCTGCCCCCTGCGGTGACCACCTTATCCGCATTTTTCAGGGTTGCATTAATGAATGTCTCATCTCCATGCATCTCGGTTCAGAGCATCATCTTCCTACAGGCCCAGTTCTTTCATATCGTCTTTTAACTTATCCCACCATCTAGTATTTGGGCGTCCCTTTTTTTTTCTCTTTTCCGCTAATTGTAAGTCCAATATTTTCCTTCCCATTAACTCCCGCTCTCGTCTCTTTACATATCCGAACCATTTCAGTCGATCTTCTCTCATCTTTGTTGATACATTCTTCACTTTAGTCAACCTTCGAATTCGTTCATTTCTAACTTTATTTTTTCTTATCCAGCCAAGTAACCATCTCAACATTCTCATTTCTGACACTCTCCTCAGTATCCATAACTTGGTCTTCTAAGTTAAACAAATGCGAGGGCTCTTTCATAATTAACCGAAAAATGCCTGTAAAATCTGCGTTTTTTATGCTATCAACAAAATTCTTGCACGTGTTCATACCTTGACTCGTCCTTCATTTCTCTACGTAACAGCCAAGTCTGTCGACACACTTCTGCCAACGCCGCACCATGGAATAGATACCCTCTCGGAAGAAATTTCTGTCAAGGTTTTGTAGCCATTTCCGCACATGGTCAACAAGCTCTTCATCGACATCAAAGCGCTTTCCTGAAAGCTCACGTTTCAGTGGCCCAAAGAGGTGATAATCAGATGGTGCGAGGTCTGGACTGTGTGGTGGGTGTGGCAAAATCTCCCATCCATATTTCTCTAGCCAACCTTGCGTCACTCGTGCTGTGTGGGGTGTAGCGTTGTCGTGTTGCAAAATGACCCCGTTGATCAACTGCCCTGGGCGCTTTCTGCGAATGGCCTCCCTAAGCTTGTCAAGAGTTTGGCAGTACCTTGCAGCATTGATTGTTTCTCCAGGTTGTAAGGTTTCGAACAGAATAACACCACGACTGTCCCAGAAAACAGTTCCCATTATTTTCTTTTCTGACCGCATGACTTTGAATTTCTTCGCGACAGGTGAGGATGGATGTTTCCATGTCATCGAATCTTGCTTTGTTTCTGGGGTGCAATGGTGCAACCAAGTCTCATCACCGGTGACTATGCTGTCAAGAAAAGTCACATCGTACCCTAGAAAGTCTCCGCCGGCGTTGGCAGTATGCCCGTGAACCCTGCGTGAGCTCTTGCTTCTTCTCTCAAAAGTTCCCTGCAGATGTCCAATCTTTGTTCTTTATGATTGTCTGTCAATTGCTTAGGAACCCATC
>NC_088365.1:47848081-47895581 GCF_034508935.2 Berghia stephanieae | reverse complement strand
TTTTTAAAATTTAATTTCAACCAACCGACACAATAAAGTTTTGATGTAATTAAATATAATATATGTGACGTCGCGCGACGGTTTGGTCCGGAAGGTACATTTTGGACATTTGGACCTTTTGATATTTCTGAATAGATCATTCTTTTCTCTTTAATTTGATACCGGTTTCATTAATGTATCATATTTTTGGCTGAGTTATACAAGATTGAAATTGGGAGGTTCCTGCTAATCTCAGATCCAAAATTCAGATAAATTTGCACTTAAAGATTTTACACACATCACCATAGCAATGGCATGTTATATTTCAGCTATCGTAATGAAATTTTGCATGCGTTTTATTTAGTATGTGACTAAAATGTGTGTAAAATTATATTTTATTTGGTCCATCAGCTTTTACACAACACTCGTTTTTGTAATGACGATATTTTTGTGAATTGACCCTCGAGTGAAAAAATAAACCCAACAAATAGCACTCATACTTTTATCCATTTTAACAGTGCAATGTTTATTTAAAGTTAGCTGTGATATCGGCACTATTTTACAAGATTTGCAATTCTGGAAAGTCTTCACAAATTAACTGGCGAAAGTAGCCGAGGCATTACAGTCGATTGACTGAAAACCGAAAGGCCGTGAGTAAGTCAGACAATCTAACACTTCAAACTTGAAACAAAAGAATGAAAATAGTGTCAACACAACCATAATTTCTCTTACTCAATCGATGCGTTCAAATTTGATTGAGCTATTGGCGGGGGTGGGGGGGGGGTGGAGGTGGTGGTAACAGCTCTTTGCACCCAGAAAGGAAAGAGTCCTCACCCACCGGTTTTTTTTCTCTTTCATTTTCAACATCCTCCTGCATGCCCCCCCCCCCCGCGCCCTCTCTCTCCTCTTCCTCCCTTCTTTCCCATAACTCTCTCCAGGGCCGGATTTACCTATAAGCTATACAAACTGTAGCTTAGGGTCCCATCTCTTGGGGGGCCCCGAAAAAGCAATACATATATGCTCTCTGTGGCAAAATAAATGGGTTAAAAAGTGTTTTGGGGCCCTCCCACGAAATTATGGGGCCCCCAAGAAATTATGGGGCCCACCCGAAATTATAGCCCACCCCCCCACACACCCCACGAAATTATGGGGCCCCCACGAAATTGTGGGGCCCCTATGAAATAAAGGGGTCCTGATGAGTCAATCCATTTCCATTTCTTGTACCTCGAATACTATTCGGGTTATAAAGAAGGCGAGTTTATTATTTAAAACATAAATAGTTGATGCGAAGATATTAAACAATTAATGATTTCAGTGTAGAATGCACAAAATAATGTAAATTTGCTGGATAAAAAATTCTCAATAAAAAAATATAAGGATTTTTGAAGCAAGGACAAACAAATAATCCATGGGTATTCGAAGTGTACAAGATTGTAAGGAATCACTTCAATCTTACTTTCAATATCCGTTTGTAGTATTTCCTGTTCTTGTTTGTTGGATTTTTGTTTTCGCTTTGCCATTGCAAATTCACAGATCGTAAACGTTTTAAAAATTTTGGACTTGGATTGCAACGTTTTTGGGAATTTTAAGGTAAGTTTTAGCGATTTAGATCTAAGTTTGGTCACTACTTAAGATCTGGGGTCACTATTTTTGTTTCATGTATTGCGTCATCAGTCCCCGGAATGAAAGTTATGGGAAACGAAAGTAGGGACCACAGCAGATCTTTTGTAGAGCTTAGACTTAGGACTGCTGATGTTATTTGTTTCTTCTTCTAATTATATGTTTCTAGCTAGCTACCAATTTAATACAGGATTTAAGAGTATAGGCGCTTAGGCTTAAGGGCACTACTGAAAGAGAACGGTCCCGAGCTCATCAATCCTAAAAATAATATTTTCTACACAGCCGTTTAAATAGGGCCCAAACTTTCACTTTAGTTACTTCTTCCCTCACTGGCTACCGTCGAGTAATGTAAACAATCCACCGTCAGCCACAGTGATAACAGCTGTCAAGACGGTGTGCATTGGCAATAAATTATGTCTGCAGGTAAATCTCAACGCTTTGAATTTCTCTCAGGCAGAGAGTAGTAGAAATTTCATCAAAATACTCAATTTTCTCAGCCCGTTGTGGACGCAGCATCTTTTTCATAATTTTCAATCATATATGGATACAAAGGCCAATTTTTCCCCTACAAGACGCAATTATTTTTATTTACATCATTAAATGATAAGTTTGTGTTTTGCTCATTTGAATAATCAGAGTTTTTTATGAAATAAATGTTTAAATTATAAGTTTAAGAAATATTTAAAAATTCAAAATATCAAGCCAACACTTTTTACCATCAAGTGTGAGGGATCAGAGAAAAGTAGATAAAATTATCTTTCATATGATATATACTTTATTATGTAGATTCAGGGATTTAAGAATAGAGGGTGTGGAAAGGAATCTCAATAATTATTTTTGTTACCAACAAAGAGGAGAATATTTCATGATATTTTAGAAACCCAATAATAAAACTAGATAGTGATGATAAGAGACATTTATTTAATTTGATTTCATTGAATTTAAGCGGAAATTTTAGATATTTCTTAAATTTACTTATTTAAGTTCTGTTCAGGTTATGGAGAGACACACTGAAGACGGTCATGACACCAGTACTAATGAAATATGTCGAATTTGTTGTGAAAGAGTACAGAGCCGTGCTGAGAGGATTAAAAGACTCTAGACGTTATCAACAATTGACTATAAATATAAATGTGAAATTCTGACATATTTAAATATTTCAATTTGCAAGAAATGTGTTTCACTGATACATAATTTAAAGAAATGCGATGCAGGTATTGATACCTTTGGTTCAATGAGAAAATTCTGAACAAGAAACAATACTTTATGAGGTGAATATGATCCTAATCTTTCACCAGTGATGTGCTATATGCAGTCTATATGGCACACAAATTAAAATGAGGTGCAAGTCAAGTACATGAAAAAAAGTAATGGGCATGGATATCTCAAAAATAAGGTTATGAAACTTATAAGAACTCTTTAAGATTTTCTTAGTGGTTTTGATTGTCTTTAAATAATGTCCTTATATAACAATTTTTAATGGAATTCTTATAATTCGTTGATTCTGGCATAAATATAAGTGAATCACATTTGACTATGTTTCTGGTTTATTAAAAAAATTCTATTAAGACAATGCTGTGATTGGATTTCAATTTTACCTTACTCAAAATTCTTACTTTTACGTACAGGTGAACTGATTTCTCGAAAACGCCTCAATCTACTGATATAAAATTTATATGTCTACATTCTACAGATATTCAACATCATTTCCATTACTTTTGTTTTAAAATCTTAAGTGTTGAACATGTTAAAATATTCTCTTAAAAATTTTAATTCACTTAAATTTATGTATCAATTTCATGGGTTATCCCTCTTGCTTTTTAACACCATCATAATTATGATTATATAATCAATGAAAACTCTGTTAATAAACTGTTTGGTGGTATAAAAATATTTTTGCTACACTTAATAACGGCAATACTACATTAGTTTGAAATTCAGAAAAAAATCGATCGAAACGGCGAAAAAATTGTCTCCCTCTATTAGTGTAAAGCTATGACTCATCATCACTAGACTGGCTAGATTTACCTGGCGAACTAAACTAAAAGCAATAAACGCCTGTGTCTAACCCTAAGATTTATTACTAGTTTTCGATTGTTATTTTTAGGGTTGAAGAGCTCGTTCTTTGCAAAAAGTGAAATATGTCTTTATATTCACATGCGTGTTTATAAATATAGGAGAGCAAGTTCTACAGGCGTTACACGAGTTTTGATACTTAAAACACTGATATTTAGGCAATCTTGCCTGGATACAGTTATCTTCGGAGCTTGAAACGTGTCGGTTTCGGTTACTGTAGATTTGGTGTTTGACTCAAACCCTATGCACCATATCATCAGCTGCCAGTTGCCAGCCAGATGCTCGGCGCGATTGGTTGGCCCGATGTCAATATACTGTGACTAATTGGGATTTGATAGTTGTGCCGTGCCAGTATGATATGCGGGATGCAAATGATTGTTGAAGTACACTCTCTGTGATATGAAAATAATGGCTAGGTATATGAGACGAATAGAAAAGTAGATAAACTGCAGACTCTTTTGTTTTATTGAAATTAGAAACACAGTTTTTTTTTTTTTAAATTTGATTCCTGCCAGTATGACGAATCAATAAAAAGTCCATAGACTACCTCACAATGATGGAAAAATAAATTAACAAAACGTAAACAATAAATACATATTTCATTATTAGAGTCCAATTGTTATATAGCTAATTATTCATATTTTTTATCGTTAGTAGAATATGTATTTCATTTGCAATAAGATTACAACGTTTGTCATTGCCACCATCAGAATTGCCTATTTTTAGACAATGGTAATGGCTTCTGTTTTTTTTTAAATGTGTACCCAGATATGTTTTTTTTGATTCTACCCACAGTTTGCACAATGTCTACAAGGTATAAAAGTGGGGCACAAAAGAGGAAAAATAAGATCAGAACTGAAGAAGAGACACGCAAGTTGACAAAATTAGAAAGTTTCTTAACAAAGAAAGATAAAGACGTTGATGAACCAACGGGTTTGAACACAACGAGTCAGTCACAGAAAATTCATTCTTTATCCGAAACAGAACCTAGTACATCTAGTTGTGTAGAAATTATATCAAACCCATCAAGTGATAAAGAAAGTTCGGCAACGAGTAAAGCAACAAGTACCATTTCAAACACAGAGAACAGTAAAACCACAGAAGATGTTGTATTTAAAAACAGGGAGAATGATGTTGGATTGTGGGGTGATTTAAGTAAAGATGATATTTCATATTGGGTAGAAAAAGGCTCGTCAGGGTGCCAATACTCGAATGACTCATTTGAAAAATCAAAAATGCATTTTGCAAACCAAGACATATATTGTTCAAAAGGTTTGTTCTATCCAAAACGGGCTAATGGTGAAAAATATTGCAGAGAATGGTTAGTAAATTCTCCAGCAACTGGTCGTGTATACTGTTTTGTTTGTAAACTTTTTTCAACAAATACTTCTACACCATTATCATCTGTTGGATTTTGTGATTGACGCAACACGTATTTAGTACAAAATCACGAAAACTCTGGACCCCATGGAATAGCTTCGGTAGCGTATCTTACAAGAAAACGTGGTTCAACGATTGACTGCAAGTTGGCAGAAGAGATAAATACTAAACGACAGTATTGGAAAAATGTTCTTGAGCGAGTTGTGGCAGTTATAATTACTATATCAGAACGTGGGTTACCTTTCAGGGGAGATGAGGAAAGGTTTGGTTCTCCACACAACGGGAATTTCCTTGGATTACTCGAACTTGTGGCAAAATTTGATCCATTTCCATTTGGGAATAAAGGATCGGGCGTCACTTCTTATCTATCAAAAACTACATGTGATGAATTCATTCAAATAATGGCTCACAAGGTAAGAACCTCAATTCTGGATTATTTAAGAACTGGTGGGTACTTCAGCTTATCAGTAGATTCCACTCCCGACCGATCCCATATTGACCAACTGACTGTCATTGTGAGGTATGTTTCGCCAGACGATGGATTGCCTATTAAACGTTTTCTCACTTTCTTAGAGATGGGTAGTCATACGTGAGAAAATATGGCTAAATTGGTTCTAAACTACCTTACAGACGAATGCAAAATAGACTTCACCAAATGTCGAGGCCAGTCGTACGATAATGCCGCCAACATGTCTGGCAAATACAAGGGCATGCAAGAAATTATACTACAGACAAAAAAGTATGCCATGTTTATTCCATGTGCTGGTCATTCCCTAAATCTGATTGGTAGAGCAGCTGTTGACTGCTATTTGGATGCTGTGAATTTTTTTGGAATCATTCAAGAAATATACAACCTTTATTCATCATCCACCCATAGATGGGCCATATTATTATCCTTTTACAAAGATTGTGCATAAGTTCCAAAATCGTTATCTCAAACTAGATGGGAAGCCCATTCAACAGCAACACAAGCAATACTTGAGAGTTATAACGAGATTATCTCTTCGTTGCAGCAGCTTTATACCGATACTACACAAAAGGGGGACACAAGAAATCAAGCCATGAATATTACAAATAAAATGGAAGAGTTGGAATTTATGGTAATGCTGTATCTGTGGAGTTACTTGCTAGAGGAATTTCACAAGACAAGTCAATCCCTCCAGGCCCATCAATTAGTTTAGACGTTTGTAAAAAGTTATATGCTTCTCTTTCGGACTTTGTCAAAGGTTGTAGGAATATGTTCGATCATTTTGTAGAAAAAGCTAAAGAAAAATTGCCGGATGTTAAAAATCCCAGAAATCGAAGAAAACCCAGCAATGGTGATGGTGATGCTTTAGAGAATATCGAGCCCAGAGACAGATTTAGAATCAATTCATTTATACCCGTGATTGATGCATTAGAGTCGAATCTAGCACAACGAGCCTCTGTGTATAGTGATGCTGCCAACAAGTTCTCATTCTTAACTTAATTAATTGCTACAGAAGAAGAGATTCGTGTAGGGGTCAGTGCCTTATACCAAGCTTATCCTGAAGATGTTGACATGAACCTTGTGGGAGAAATGAAGCATTTTCACCAATACATTAGACAAAGTCAGGCCTCTGGTTCGACGGAACGTTATAGTATGACGCACCAGGATTTGTACAAAATAATAATTAACGATCACGTTAAATCAGCTTTCCCTAACGTAGAGGCAATTTTGAGAATGTTTTTAAGTATGATGATTGCAAATTGCTCTGGAGAAAGATCTTTTTCACAATTAAAAAGGATTAAAAACGAATTCAGATCAACAATGGCTCAAGATAGACTATGCTCCCTCAGTCTCATGTGCATTGAAAGCGACAAACTACGCAGCCTATCATTTGATGACGTTATTAATGACTTGGCTCTGACAAAGGCAAGGAAAAAATCATTTTAACATATAAGTTTTTTACACTAGAATAGCTTATTTTAATAGTTACTATAATTTAATATCGTACTGTATACGCGCTTATTATTTGTATTTCATTCTATTATCAGAAATTCGTTTTTGGCTCAGATACTATCCTGAGTTATAAAGGGGCCCCAAAATTTCAAATAGCTTAGGGGCCCCACTAAGTCTAAATCCGGCCCTCTCTCTCTCTCTCTCTCTCTCTCTCTCTCTCTCTCTCTCTCTCTCTACTTCCTGTTCCATCATTCTCTTTTTCATTTCATAATCACTCTCTTCATTTGGCTCGTCCTATTCACTATAGCTATCTCTTTCTATCGGTCTGTCCATTAACTCTTTTCTGTTAGTCTTCCTCACCCCCCCCCCCCCCTTCTCACTCCTTCTCCTTTACCGCTCGTCCTCTCTCTATCTGCCTCCTCCCTGTTCCAACAATCCCTTTAATTCCTTAGTCAATCTTTTCATTTTATCTCGTCCTCCCGTCCTGGTAACCATCTATATCGATCTGTCTATCCACTTTATTTTATTCATCCCCACATTCCATCCTCCTATCTCCAGTCAACACTCGTTCAGCGAATCATTCGAGGCAAGCGCACGATCACGCTCACGCCCACAACACCACAATCTCCTCTCCTCTGACGAGCTCAATACAATTATCGGCCGAATCTAACAAGTTAAATTATTCATTTGACAAAATATCTCATAAAATCAGTTTATAATGAAGCAAGATTTTGAATTTCTTGCAACATCAACTCTAACAACAATCGTGCAGCGTAAGCGGCCATTTTGCATAACTTATGACCATGTGATCCCGAGGACCAATGAGAGAGAAGGATTCAAGGGGTTTTCCGTTGGTAATATGCAATGGCCTACTTCTGTTTACATAATTGGAATTTGACTACTGTCCTGATATTCTTTACTGTTTAGAGATAGTTCTATTTGTCACTTTATGTTCGTAATTGATCTGTGTCTGTACTGTATTGTCTAACTCTTTGTGTTTTAATTTCTTTCCAGATCATGTCGATTTAAATGTTGAATAAAGCCTATATTTTGCATGGCAATCATTCGAATTACTTTCTAGCTTCACAAAATTTTATTCAACATTTAACATGGAACGATTCCTTCGACCTGAGCGGTTCAGCGCTGAACCCAATACGCCTGATGCATCAAAGCAATGGAATCACTGACTCTGTACATTCAACAACTTTCTCTCTTCGTTACCCGAACAGGCGACTGACAACAAACTCAATCTGCTCGTCAATTTCGTCGATCTTGTCGTCTACGAACATATTGCTGATTATATTACATTCGATTCAGCTGTTGACGTTCTGAATTACATATACGTGAAACCAAAAAAAACGAAATATTCGCGAGACACATCTTGGCTACTACAAAGAAAGAACCAGATCAATCCCTCGATCAATTCCTTCAAAAGTTGAAGAGACTTGCCAAAGAATTTGATTTTAAAGCTGTTACTACTGATAAGAACAGGGATGATTTTATCTGAGATGCTTTCATCTGTGGTCTCTCTTCTAATCAGATCAGGCAGCGACTCCTCGAGAATAAGACAATCGAACTTATAGCCGCTTATGAACAGGCTCGATCCTTGGAGATGGCTGAAAAACAATCTCAGAACTATAGCACACCATCTACTGTGCCATGTGGCAGCACTGCTCCTCCGCCCTCTGAAAAGGAACTTGACTCATTCAATGCTGCAGTCACGAACTCTAAATGCTTCTTCTGCGGATACCAACGACATCCTCGATCAAAATGCTCTGCTAGAGAGGCGCTGTGTAAAAGTTGTGGAAAAAAAGGGCATTTTCAAAAGGTATGCCAGTCAAAAAGTAAAAACGAATATGCATCTGCGGCAGACCCGAATACACTCAGTTCAGCCTTTTCAGCCGCGGCTCCCGCTAGTCTCTACAGAGCTGTTATTGACGTGAAATTGTTTAACAAGCCCGTTAAAGCGTTGATAGACACCGGAAGCTCAGAGAGTTTCATTTCAACTGAGATCGCACAAAGTCTCCAATTGAAGATTTTCAAATCAAAGAAAGAAATCTCCTGGCGTCTACTAATCTTTCCAGTACAACCAAGGGTCATTGTTTTGTCTCTTTGGAATGCCAGGGACGTTTCTATGAGAGTGTGAAATTTTCCATCCTGTCAGGGTTGTGTTCGGACTTGATTTTAGGCCATGACTTTCTTGAACAGCATGATGGAGTTCAAATATCCTTCAAAGGATCAAAGCCTACTTTCTCCGTTTGTAGTCTCACTGCTGCAAAAATCAAACCTGTTTCTCTTTTCAAGAATCTCCTTCCAGAAGTCAGACATATTGCAACAAAATCAAGACGATTTTCATTACCAGACAAGCAATTCATTGACTCTGAGGTTCAGAAACTTCTTGACGAGGATGTGATCGAACCATCTGATTCTCCATGGCGAGCGCAGGTATTGGTAACAACTAACGAGCGACACAAGAAACGCGTGGTTGTGGACTATAGTCAGACCATCAATCGCTTCACTCTACTCGATGCATATCCACTTCCAAACATTAATGAAATGATTGAAACAATTTCAAACTACAGTGTCTATAGCACCCTCGATTTGCAAAGTGCTTACCACCAGATCCCAATAAAAGACGAGGAGAAACTGTATACGGCTTTTGAGGCCAGTGGAAATCTCTACCAATTCGAGCGAATTCCCTTTGGAGTCACTAACGGAGTGGCTTGCTTTCAGCGCATCATTGATTCCATTATTCAAGATGAGAAACTGAGTGACACATTTGCTTACTTAGACAATGTGACAATCTGTGGCAGAAATCAGCAAGAGCATGATGAAAACCTTGTGAAATTTCTCAGGTGTGCCAAAGAACATAATATAACATTCAATGAAACTAAGACTATCCAGTCTGTTAGACAAATCAAGTTACTTGGATTTCAAGTGTCCAAAGGTTGCATTCAGCCAGACCCTGACCGATTACGGCCACTGAGAGAACTTTCAGATCCTCACAATATCAAATCTCAACAGAGAGTGATTGGAATGTTTGCATACTACTCATCCTGGATACCTCATTTCTCGGATAAAATACACCCACTGGTCCAAAATACCACCTTTCCATTGTCAGGAAAAACCAAGGACTCGTTTGATCTTTTGAGAAAGGAGATTGAAAACGCTGCTGTCGTGACAATTGACCACAACGCTTCTCTAGTTGTAGAAACCGACGCTTCTGAAATTGCAATCGCAGCAACACTAAATCAAGGTGGACGTCCTGTGGCTTTCTTTTCAAGAACTCTGAACCACAATGAAAAGAAGAATTATTCTGTTGAAAAAAAGGCTTACGCTATTGTGGAAGCCCTTCGAAAGTGGAAGCACTATCTTCTTGGAAAGCATTTCAAACTTGTGACAGATCAGAAAAGCGTTGTCTTTATGTACGGAAATTCTGCAAAAGGAAAAGTCAAGAATGATAAAATCCAAAGATGGAAGATTGAACTGTCAAGCTACAGTTATGACGTTGTGTATCGACCTGGAAAAGACAATGTAGCGGCTGACGCATTTTCAAGGGAGTTCTGCTCATCTACTGGTTCAGATTTAGAAACTTTAAAAAGCCTTCACGACTCACTCTGCCACCCTGGAATTGCAAGGATGAACCATTTTGTCAGGTCAAAGATTCTCCCATATTCCGTGGATGAAATACGAACAATCTGTAACAACTGTAAGGTTTGTCGTGAGCTAAAAACTTCCTTCTACAAACCGCAGAACCTCAAAGTGGTCAAAGCAACTCAACCATTCGAGCGTTTGAGTGTTTATTTCAAGGGTCCCTTGCCGTCATCGTCCAAAAATCGGTATCTCGTAACAGTTATTGATGCATATTCTCACTTCCCTTTTGCGTTCCCATGCTCTGATATGAGCTCATCAACTATCATCAAGTGCTTGTGTTAATTGTTCTCATTGTTTGGAATGCCTATTTCAATACATTCTGACAGAGGTGCTACCTTCATGTCAAGTGAGCTTCAAGATTTCTTGTGCAAAAAGGGTATCGCCTCAAGCCGAACGACCCCATACAATCCCGGGGAAATGGACAGGTAGAACGTCTGAATGGAACCCTTTGGAAAAATATCACGTTAGCCCTGAAATCACGTGGTTTGAATGTTAGTCAATGGGAGTCAGTGCTTCTTGACTCTCTACATTCAATAAGATCACTCTTATGCACTGCGACAAATGAGACTCCTCATGAACGAATCTTCCGCTACAATAGAAAGTCAAGCACTGGTACAACACTTCCTAGCTGGCTGACTACTCCAGGAACTGTTTTGATGAGGCGTCTCGTAAGAGCCTCTAAATACGAACCATTGGTGGACGAAGTGGAACTGTTGGACGCTAATCCTCTCTATGCCTACGTCCGACTTCCTGATGGTAAAGAAACTATTGTGGCTTTGCGTCACTTAGCCCATGCTGGTGAAATGACTACTGCCCAACCCTCCAATGAAGCATCACCCATGGCGTTTGACAACACGAGCGTAACTCCACATTTTCAACCTGTTCAAAAGAATGTGGGAAACGATATTTTACCTGAAACTGTCCTAGAACAGCTTGATGTACAAACTGTGGAAGCGGGTGAAGTGCAAAAATCTGCCTTGGACGAACCATCAGTCTCTGATCCTAACAGTCCTAATGAGCTTTCTACTCAAAACGAATCCCGTTCAAACTCCAGAACGAGTGGCTTCATTCGGACGAGACCATACAGTTTACGAAATAGAGAAGCATAATTTGAAATCTCTTGCAACATGCAAGGGGAAAGAATGTCATGATATTGTTTACTGTTTAGAGATAGTTCTATTTGTCAATTTATGTTTGTAATTGATCTGTGTCTGTACTGTATTGTCTAACTCTTTGTGTTTTAATTTCTTTCCAGATCATGTCGATTTAAATGTTGAATAAAGCCTATATTTTGCGTGGCAATCATTCGAATTACTTTCTAGCTTCACAACAACTACCCTCTTTCGGGGTTATAATTTGACCACAAGATGGGGTCAATGGGCTAAAAATAGCATTGCGAAGGCAGGAATGGAGTTCCCCTTTGAGAAAAAGTTATAGGTTACCAGATTGGCGTCCTTTTGCTAAGCTTAAAGAGTCGTCAACAAACGTCAAAATGATCCCTCTTTCAATGGGTGAAAACAGGGTATACTCTCTTTAAAGATTAAATTTATATACTTTAAGACTGTTTTTAATTAAAAAGGTATGATTTTATGATAGAAAAATACCTTAAAATGTCAAAAATTGAAAAAACGCATTTTGCCTATTTTAGGCACTTTTCAAATATAATGGCCGTTTTCTCATTTCAGCTAGATGTACCTTCCGGACTGAACCGTCGCGCGACATATGTCGAGAGGTGGGTGTCTGGGGAGAAACAGTTTTGTTGTCCCTTTGGATGTTTCGAGATAAGCGTCTGAAAAACAGGGAGAAATTCCATAAGCTTCTCGGGATAGCATCTCTTTCTATAGATAGTTCGAAGATGACGTCACTCAGGTCTTTGTTATTGTTTTTTGCCATCCGCGTTTATGAGTAATGCTCATTGAACTGTATTAACCAGACTAGAAACGTTCATGGATACACACAGTTTTGTGTGTTGGTCCGTTATACTTCCGGATGGCAATGTTATGAGCTTCTTAGCCAAGCGCATACTATCTATAAGTATATCCAGCTTGGATCTTTTGTCAGGCGTTATTTATTCTATTTGTCAATATATAGTACATGTCGTAATTTGATAGATTGATTTGATAGATTGGTGAAAGACTAAAATGTCATAATATTATCATTGTTTTGGTTATCCGCCGCCATTTTGTCGTTGAAGTATTAAAGTGTGGTGTAAACCAGTCCTATGTTTTTTTGTTTTTTTTGTTTTTTTGTTGTTTTTTTTTGTTTGTTTGGTTTTTTTTTCTATTAGGGTTAGTTATAGGTCTTAGTATTATTAAGGCTGGTTAAGGTACTAGATCTAAGTTTTATTTTTTCTGAGGGTTAGTTAAGGAGGTGATAGGAAAAACAAAAGTAAAACCAGTCCTTCAGAGCAATTAGGCCCATGGAGCTGGAGTTTATTCCTGGTTCTATAGCATGATACGGACAATAGCAATTACTTGCTACCCTTTATATAGGACGTTAGTCTGTCTCAAAGTACATTCCACCAGATGTAATAGATCCAGCTACCCATTTACTGCTAGGTGGACAGAAGGGTCGGAAAAAATCTCGACTACACCCGGGATCGATATCGATCCCTTTGCGTGTGAAGCGAGTGCTCTACCAACCGAGTTATCGGTACCCAAAGATCTTATGGAAGGACGGCCTCCCGTTATTGTGATGCTTCGAAATGCATTTTTTCTTCTTGTTCCTTCATGTCTGCAAACCACCTGGGGTGTCTTGTCGCAGACTTTGGTGTGTCTAAACATGGTGTTTAGAGTGGCACAGAAGCGATTCTGTCTCTGAACTGCTCAAAATTTTCAGAGCTCATTACTTCCGCAGACTATTCCAAATTCTAATCGTTGATAGGGAAGGTCTTCCGAAAGCTCCAACATCCCCAGTATGCTTGTTCTAGTAGGAGGTTTGGGAGGGGGGAAACTTTTTTTATAATGTTCTAGTAAGGGGTTTGGGAAGGGGGAGACTTAAAAAAAAAGAAGTTTCCCCCCCTCCCAAACCCCCTACTTGAACATTATAAAAAACAAGAATACTGGGGATGTAGGAGCTTTCGGAAGGCCTCCCGTTGATAGAAAAAAAAAAGACGGCTGCTCATGGCACTGCATGCACTCTTGAGCGTGGAATTTGAAATCTGTGACCGTTTCCTCTAGTTTTTCCCCTTGGTTTGGAAAACTGCAGCTCCCGAATTACTACAGCAACTGCATTGGCTGCCAGTGGACCAGCGGATTAAATATAAATCTTCAACTATCGTTTCAAATGCCTGGAGGGCTCGTCACCAGCATATCCTCTCAAACCTCGTTGAACGGTATAACCCACAGCGATCACTTCGATCAACGAAAGACCTCAAATTGAAAACACCCCGCTGTCGAGTGAAGGCTGGTGAACGCGCCTTTCAGCATTCTGGTTCAATGTTGTGGAATTTACTACCACCAGAGATACGTTCTTCGTCTTCACTAGAGGAATTCAAGCGTCGATTGAAGACAATCTTATTCCGACAGGCTTTCTTTTGATTATGTGTATAATTAGCGTTGTTCGTGTACTGTGTTAGGGCTTAATGGTTAAGTTAATCTAAGTTATGCGCCCAGAGCGCTCCTGATGAAGGGATGTTTGGCGCACTATAAATCTATACCATTATTATTATTATTATTATTATTATTATTATTATTATTATTATTATTATTATTATTATTATTATTATTATTATTATTATTATTATTATTATCATCATTATTATTATTATTATTATTATTATTATTATTATTATTGATACATAAATCGAAAGCTCCAACATCCCCAGTATTCTTGTTCTAATAAGGGGTTTGGGAAGGGATGGGGGGGGGGGGGGGGGCTGAAACTTTTTTTTTTTTTTTTTTAAAGTTTTCCCCCCTTCCAAACCCCCTACTAGAACATTATGAAAAACAAGAGTACTGGGGATGTAATAGCTTTCGGAAGGCCTCCCATATCTGTTGTTTTAAATGTGAAAATTTATACGGTTTTTTATCCCATGTTTAAATTATTTAATCGCCTTATATAATATTATGACTTTGATTTTAACTTTTTAATTTTAATTGCACTCACAGACTCACAGACAACCTCTAAAATGTCCCCAAAAACAGTTTGACTCATATAACCGTGTGTTAAACATGCGAATAAGCTATAAAAGCATATTGATTTAAGATTACTTTAGTTGTCATAGACTGGTGTAAGAGATAATTAATTACCTGTTGTAAAAATTCGTTAATTGATGTATTTCGTTCCTTAGGGTAGACACAGCATTTGACGGGTAATGGTTATTGAAGAAATTGCGTTCAATAAAGCGCGTTCATTTGGTGCGAGCTAGTAAAAACCCGAGCAAATTGGGTCTTAAGAACCTAGGATGCCGACGCTGGTGAAAGATAAAGTTCTGAACAAGTGGGTATGAAAGTTGCCAGTCAACGCAAGAAAGAACAGTACAAGAAAGAAAAATAATCATCAAAACTCAGTCTACATCGACTGGGAATCAAACATCAGAACTTCTGTTACCGGTCAGACGTGTAATGGTAGCACGCCCGAAAGGTTATCAGAAGGTCTGAAGTTTGATCCCAAGTCGAGGTAGACTGGTTATTAAGGGTTTTTGTTTTCTTGTATTTTTCTTTCTTGCTTTGACTATACACCTTTCATACACCAAATTGGGTTTTGACGCCTGTATTATTCCAGTCTTCCCTTGGAATAGACCTTAGAGACAAATTTCCCCTGTGGGATGAATAAATGGAATTTTACAATTTGTATTTGTTTTAGTTAGATCTGGCCGAAGGTACTTTGCAATAGAATCACACCCTGTCCAAATAGTGGCAAATGATTGTTGTCCGTTATATAAACCGGGATTAACTCTGGCTCCATGAGTATCATGGTTCTGATAGACTAACCATATATTAATAATACGTTTGATCGCTTTCCTCTCGGGAAAGGATTAAATCCGGAATCATAGCAAACGCAAATAGCTCAAACCGGGGCTTGGCCAAAAAATAAAAATGTAGATCAAAACAGATAAAGATAGACAAAAGACCCAGCAAGTGGGCAACCGACCTCCCATGATACAAGGGATGACGAGGCCACCCAACCAAGGTTAGATTGTCTTCCAAACACCCGTCCTTATTTTAAGGCGAGGCAATTTTACAAGGAAAAATAAACTTCCCATAAAGTACAACAGGAATATCTTTCTGTCTCACTCTTTCGGCGATTAATTCAAGTCAGATATAGATAGGCAGAAGACAAAGCAAATTGGCAAGTGACATTCTATGCCACTAGGCAAGTCAATGCCATCCAAGTAAGGCTTGACCGCCCCCCCCCCCCTCCCCCCCCCTCCCCCGAAAAATAAAACTTTCTATAAACAAATTGGAATAGCTAGCTGCCTCCCTCTGAACAAATGATTCAAACCAGAAGCTGGGTAAATTTGAGTCATCTCAATCCATGAAAGGGAGAGAACGCTTGATGGATAGAGACAAAAGACAGAAACGGGGTACAAGGGGATTGGGGTAATAGATACTCTACCAACAGCGGCAGCACCGATCACTGCTCAGAGTCAAAGATAAAAGTTGATGCTGCTAAACGTCTTCATCAGAAATCGTGGCTCAGTGGTATGGTCTTTGACTTATATATAGAACGTACTAAGTTCGCCTCACAATCACGCTCTGTGGCCCTGAATTCTCTTTGCGGCGTTGCACTGCGGCCAACGACCACGGGCTTACTCCAGTATTCCCTTGGAATAGACCCAATGGCAATTTTCCATGGGAGATGAATAAAGGGAATTTCTTATAGCCATTTATTTATCATCGTGAAATCAAAAATTGAACCCGGACTATGGTATTTGGGCACGGGAGGAAATTGAAGCTAAGAAAATGGGAGAACGACAGCAATGTGTATTGAACCTGGGACTCAGGGAAGTGGACAGCGATTGAGAGTGAACCTGGGACTATGGGAGGAGGATATCAGATGGAAATGAACCTGGGACTATGGGAGATAGAAACCAGTGGGAATTGAAGCCGAACTATGGGAGTTGGACATCAGAGGAGAATGAACCTGATATTGCATGATGTGGGCACCAACGGGGATTGAACGTGAGACTAGAGAGGTATATACCATTGGAGAGTTAGGCCAGAAAGGAACCCCTTTTCGAAACCTGTCAAAATAGTCAAAAGTTATGGGAATTAGGCACAAATGGGGAATGAACCAGGGACTCGGGGAAGTGAACAGCAGTGGGGTGTGAACCTGGGACTATGGGAAGATGATATTAGAGGGAAATTAACCTGGGACTATATGGGATGGATACCAGTGGGAATTGAAGTCGGACTATGGAAGTCGGGTACCAGTGGACAATAAACCTGACACTATAGGAGGTGGACATCAATGGGCATTGAACTAGGGACTAGAGAGGCAGATACCAGAAGGGAGTGAGCCCAGAAGGGTACTACTCCTCAAAACCTACAGAAATCTGCAAAAGTTATGGAAAGTGATCACAAATGGGGAGATGAATCAGGGACTCGGGGAAGTGCACAGTAGTGGGGAGTGACCTGGGACTATGGGAAGAGGTATCAGTGGGAAATAAACCTCGGACTATGGGAGATGGATACCAGCGGGAATTGAAGCCGGATTATGAGATTTGGGTACCAGAGAAGAATGAGACTGAGGTGGACAGCAATGGGGAATGAACATGTGACTCGGGGAAGTGCACAGCAGTGTGGAGTGAACCTGAGACCATGGGAAGAATGAATCATTGGGAAATAATCCTGGGACCATGGGGGATGGATACGAGCGGGAATAGAAGCCGGATTAAGGGAGTTGGGTAGCAGTGGAGAATGAACCCGAGACTGTAGGAGGTGGGAAGCAATTGGAAATGAACCTAGAACTATGGCAGATGGATACCAGTGGGAATGGAAGCCGGGCTATTGTAGTTGGATACCAGAGGTGAATGAACCTGTTACTCTAGGAGGTGGGGACAAATGGGGATTGAACCTGGGACTACGAAAGTTGGATACCAGTGGTGAGGGAGCCCAGAAGAGTATTTCTCTTTATCCAAATCTATCGAAATCTTCAAAAGTTATGTGAATTTGGCACAAATGGTGAATGAACCTGGGACTCATGGAAGTAAACAGCAGTGGGGAGTGAACATGGGACTATGGGAAGAGGATATCGAAGGGAAATGAACCTGGGACTATGGGAGAAGGACACCATTGGGAAATGAAGCCTAACTTGTGGTCTTGTACGATACTCGCATTCAGACCAGTAAAAAGGGTTCCTGGTTCGGCTGGGTGTATGTGTGTGTATGTTGTATGTGTGTGTGTGTGGGTGGGGGGGGGGGGGGGGGGGGGGGGGGGGGGGGGGTGCGTGGTGATCAATTGAACCAACACAGAAACCAATGTGTCAGCTAAAACGATAAGAATATAATCCGTACAATCGTGTTAAAATTTGTCACTCATTTAGAGGTATAGATAGGATGAAGTTGACGTCACTCGGTCTCCCTGTCCACTGGTGTCTACCTCTCACGGTCCCAGGTTCAATCCCCATTGGTTTTCACGTTCATCACCCTCGGTACCCAAAAAAAAACAAACAAACAAACAAAAAAAAAACACTGATCAGAGAAGGTCGAATTCACTCACATTATCGCTTATAAACAACAAACGATGTTTTATCCGAGCACGTGTAAACGCTTCAACAGTCGTAACGTCACTTCCCTCGTAATGACGCATGGTAACTTAGTAACTGGCTCCAAACTATCGGAACAATGGCGGATGCCCTTATGAAATATTTCTCCGACGAGCATAAAAGCGCATCCAGATGAGAAAAAAAACATTATAAATCTGATCATGTTTTGACTTTTACACATTCTGATCACAAGACATATGAAAAGTTCTAGCCAGCATGAAGAATAAAAAGTACCGTTTTTTTTTTGTTTAGAACTACGATGGCCGCCGTTGCTGGGCGACGTGACATCAGACTATTGAATCCACTGTCATAACGTGTTTCGTACTGTTAGTCATTTTGTCTTATTTCAATAGGATTTCACTTCGTGGTACTCGTATTTCACTTGGGACAGAGACAACGTACGTGCCGAATAATTCTCTGCCCTCGATCTGATTTTTAAGTAATGTTATTTTAAAGTTTTTACTGTTTATTTTTTTAAAATTATTATTATTGTTGGCTGAAGAAGGGTTTTGAACTCGAAACGTTCCGTATTTGAGATTTTGTTCTTTTTTTTTTTTTTTTTTTTTTTTGAAGCTGCTATATTCATTTTTTTATGCATTACTTTTTATATACCACAGCTTCTCGCGGTTTAGTGCGACTATGTGGCTATAGTGGTATGACACTCGCTTTCAGATCGGAAGGTTCTGGGTTCAAGCCTCGCCCGGTGCATAGTTATTGAGTCCTTGGAAAATGCTCTTTACTCACATTCTCTTCCCGTACTCAGGTGTAAAATGAGCACCAGGCCGTTTTATCTGTCGAAAAAAAAAATTGCAATAATATCGCCTAACAGGCGTTATGTCTCGTTCTACATGTTACGTGTTCCTGTTGGTCAAGGACCTCTTGTAAAGCGCGTTGAGCACGTTTAGTGGATATTGCCCTATATAACAGATCAAGTTTGAAAAATAAAATAAGATAAAATAAAATGTTAAAAATCAAGTATCACTATAGGAAAATTCGCGTTCGGCTCAAGAACAATATGGCAGTGTCAATGCCTCAGTTTGACCCAATAACAGATGTGTGATCCAATAGCCGATGACGGCAAAATTGCTTGCATAGCAAAACAGTTCAAAGTTCGTCATTTCTTTTCATTTCGAGTTTAGGTTCATGTGCAAGGGTTGTATTCATCCCCACATGATACCATTTTAAGGCGGTGGGTCACATTTTTGATGCAAAAAATAGACCAAAAAACAACAACAAAAAAAAAAAAAACAAAAAAAAAAAACAACCAAAAAAAAAAAAAAAAACCAGAAGAAAAGAAATACCCCCCCCCCCCCCCCCCAAAAAAAAAAAAAAAAAGAAACAACAAAAAAAAAAACAACGACAACAAAAAAAAACCCCAACAAAACCTGAAGCTTTTATGGAGGGCAAGTTCCATAAAAGTGCTCAAAGCGCTTTACAATGGGTCCCTGACTAGCAGCAACGCGTAACATGTAGAACGAGGTTTGGTGCCTATTTTCCGATAGAAATAACGCTGTTAACAACCAGATACTCATTTTACACATGAGTACGGTGATAAAATATTTTATGAGTAAAGAGCCTTTTCCAAGTACTAAACTATGCGACGAGCGAGGCTCAAACCCATGACCTTCCAATCCAAAAGCGAGTGTCATACCACAAGATCACATAGTCGCACTAAACCGTGTAAAAAGTAATGAATAAAAATTAATGAATATATAACAGTTTCAAAAAAGAACAAAATATCAAATACGGAACGTTTCGCGCTCAAACCCTTCTTCAGCCAACAATTAAAAAAATAGTAAAAACTTATATATATATATATATATATATATATATTATATATATATATATATATATATATATATATATATATATATGATATATATCTGCAGCGCATTCGACATTATATTTATTACTCCACATGGAGGCTGTCATATGTACACATCGGGACACTTAAACGATGCCTTTATCAGAAAACGGTGAAATACATCAAACCTTTCATGACAAAAAACTCCCACGTTCAAGTAGACCTAACGTGCTGTTATGCAATCAACCTGCAGTAGTAGAAACCAGTTTTAATTATTGCTTCCTTATTCCTAAATTATTCGCATGTTAAACTCATGTTATCAAACGCCGAAGGTCCTGTGTTAATTAAATATGATACGACTGAATGGGTGTGAAAGAGAATTTTTTAATTACATTTTAATTGTCCTAAATAAAAGGTATCTTTACATCGCACACAACTATTATTTATTGTTATGGTCGATGGGTTTGACAAGTGTGTTTTGTATCAATTGCCTTCCATATTGTGTTTCCCTTATAAATGTACGTGGAACTCTCTTGGATGGTTGTGTCACGTGACAAATCCGCAAAATGGATGGCCATAATAATGTTTTGTCTCCATAACATCGCCATTGATTTTGCTTTTTTTAAAACTTTTACTATTAGTTTTTCTCAGTGCCAAAACAGCTAGTCTTATTTAATATTAAATATACAGCGAAATGGATGCTTTTAGCGGAGATATATGAAAGAAAAACAACGTTGGTAAGGGGTTGCTAATGGACGCCATAACCAATAGCATAACATCCGGATGTCGATTTGGTTGCGAATTTACAACTCATTTCATTTATTTTATTATCAGTACACTTTTTTTAATTTTCGGATTACTACAAATCAAATTGCATTTTATATATTTTGTGGATACAACTAAGCCTAAGCCACTTTGTTAGTGTTAGACTTTGAGGAAGGCTATTCTCAAGCCTCAAATCAGGATGTAGCTAGAATATTATTCTTGATTCTTAGGCTATAGTAACCTACTAATATTTGTGTTATTAGATAGTTCAGAACAGTTTATTGTGTGGCTGAAGCCTGAAGTATAACTGAACTGCAGAATATTGATACACTCCCGTATATTTAATCTAATTCATTGTGTAAAACCCAGTGATTTAAAATTTAAAAAACTAGATCTGACCATAATTATTATGACAGTGATAGCCAATCGTGGCTATACTCTTTTGAATTAAATTAGTATTGTGGCACTACTACACCCCCAGGAGAACCAGCGTGAGTCGTGAGCAAAAATGACTCAACTGCATGTTCACATCATATTATTTTAATACTGCCCAACCTTATTTCAATAATAATGTATCAACTTCACTATTTGACTAATGCAATCAAATCAAGATGTTCAAATTCTAGATCTAGATATAACTTGAAATTGAGTTACGTGAAGACTGCATAACAAACATTACTTCTGACTTTTAATGGATTGAAAATTTGGGGCAGGCAGGATGTTTTGTCATTTTTTTTTTTCATAAAATAGATGGCAGAGAAACACCAAACACGATACTCATAATTGAAACTAAAACAGCGAATGTTGAACAAATACGAGATGTTTGATGCCTAAAATGTGTTATATCTCAAAAATCTTTCTTTTATTGGCTCACTGTATTAAATTTTACTGAGAAAATGCCACCAGTAACCTTTTCGTCCACTTAATCCATTTCATCATCAATCTTTATTAATCTTGTGAGAGCGTCTTTGGTCTCAAAAATGCCAACATGTTATGTATAAATGGGAGTGATTTATATTGTAGATTACCTAGTCCATGTGTGTTCTTTTACAAACAATGGGGACGATCTATATATATTTTTTTATTTATTTAGACTAAGAAATATCCAACAATTTATCAGCAACAAATCATTGAGATTGTATATAAATATGTAAAAGACAGACCAAAAACAAAATTGATAAAATTTCTCTTTATTCATTTTAATGAGAACATTTTCTTTGGGATATACCTCGAAAAAAGTATTGAGATAACCCCAGCATCCATCATTTTTGAGTGTTGCATTGGGGGTTGTCTAAAGACTGGGATCGTGAAGATGCTAATAAAATAATGAAAATGCAAAGGCTTAGGATGGGAACACTACAGATGTTTGGGGTACAAACTCTTCATCAGCTGATGAAAAGTTTGTACCCAAAACATTCATTGTCTGTACTGTTCCCACCTGAAGTCTTTCCATTTTCACCTTTTCATCAGTTGAGTGTTGCAAGACCCACTGCATCAATTTAGTAGTATTATGTCAGAATAAACCAGATGAAAATAGTGAATTTAAAGTCAAAATAATCGTAAATAGTAAATATAACACTTTAATTTTCTGAACTTAATGAAAATTTACCAATGATTCTTAATAAAACATGTCAATGTAACCTATGTTTCATATTTGCGACTCACTATGTGGAAGCAGTATTATGTCCGGATAAATTAAACGCTGGAAATTGAATTTATGGACACAAATGTAAAACTTTGGGTTAATATCTGTTTGTTATAGTGGAAAATATATATAATGTTTGAGACTACAAGAACTGAAAAGTTACTTTTTCTTATCATTTGAATTCTAAATTCAGTTTATGGATCAGATTCACCCCGACAAAAAACTGTTTTTAGATGGTAGCTCACATTTTTAACTATAAATTCAATTTTTTATTGGATGGGGTTCCTGACCTCCCATAGTGGGCAGGGAGGTTACTTACTTTGTCTTCGGTACCCGTATAACTGTTTTCCAACTTGCTTTCTCTCTTTGTCTTGGAGTGAGCTTCATTACTTTTTTTTTTTTTTTTTTTTTTTTTTTTTGACATTTCCCTAGTTGGAATCCTGGCTGAGAGGGAAACAGTCAAATGTATAGTCAAAGTTTTAGGAGATGATATTTTTTTCCTTGTATATCATCTCTCTATCTATCTATTTTTATGTGTGTTGATTTGAATGTATATTGTAAGCATTTGACCGTGTTCCTCTTGATGGGATTCTGTGCTGGTGTCTTGAAGAGACTTAGGTGATCTCAAACTAAGTACCTTGATGGTATGGTCTTGGTATCTGCATCTGTATGCTATTTCTACCACCCCCTTTGTCTTACTTTTTCTTGTGTGCTTTCAAATATGACCTAAATGTTTTGCAAATGCCGTAAAACCCTCAAAAATTAAATTAATTAGCATTTAAATTATCCCAACATAATACTATTTTGGGGCAATGGGTTACAAATAGAAGCCAAATTTCTAATCAGTCCTAGGACGAAAACAAGTTATTGAGAATCGACTTGAACTCTTCTCCTATGTACAATACCTTAATCAATACCTTAATTGCTTGATTATTCCGTACTCAGATTTACATAAAATATAAATCAATATAAAAAGGTTATTTTTTATTGCAAATTGTTTGGGATCGTGTTGTCAGTGTCAATATTTATGTTTAGTTTAGAATCACAAGAAATGCTGTAATGAGAATGATATGTGAGAGGCATTGCCACTAGTGTCGGACTTATGGAAGAGTATCTGAGCAAAAAAAAGGAAAGAGAAAGGATTTTTTTTGTCACTTAGTTGAACTGTGTATTCTTCTTGAAATCATGGCCTTTTACAGACAAAAAAAAAATTTAAAAATAAAAAAATTACGTCATAAAACAAGATGACAACAATTTCAAAAGGAAAGTGAATTGTGAGATATTTTCAATAGCTCAACCAATGGAAGCATAATAAGATTCATTAAACACCACCAACAACTCACTTTTCACTCTTGTTTGGTGATCATATCTTTGTATTGTAGCATAATTTTTTTGTCAGTATCAGTCTATAAGTTTATGAAGGCGACAGTAGAGTCTGCTAGTCAACAATTAACTTTTTAGAAGAGCGATTTTGTTTTCAGATGATGTCATAATTTCATCTGTAATTTGATATAGACGAACAGTTTGCCATGTTTAAAAAAAAAATAATTGTCATATTTTTTTTATTTTTTTTCATGTGATAGACATAAATATACCTTTTGTTTTAAAAATAATTTATTTCTTTCATTTTGGCTTTACTTGCTAGATAAATTAAAATGGTGGAAACTACTTGTATGAGCATGGTTCTGAGGCAACCGTAATCTCCTCACATACTTGTGTAACAAGTTTTGCAATTGTAAGAATCAAAACTACAAGATGGGAAACCTATTCTGTCGAGAGAAAGATGATGCTGCCTGGAAGCAGCAAAACATGGAGATGCAGGAGAACCCTGCTTACAGCTTTGCAAATCTAGCAAAAGGCGGGTCTCTCATCGATGCCTACAACGAGGCGGGCCCAAAGAGAGTGATAGAAATTGCAACAAAAGAAATGAAACAGTTCTTTTACTATCCCGATGGCAGGAAGCATGCAATTACCAAGGATGAATTTATCACCTGGCAGACGAAACTGACACGCAAGTTGCAGGTAGGATGGGATTGAATACGCTTTGTATGTTGATTTGGGAAAATGGGGGTTCATTTTTAAGCTATTTCATTCCTTAAAAATTGAAATGTGTATACCTATTCATTCTTTTACTTGTTAACATTGTATCTTTTAACTCTCAAAGTAATCTTTGAATTAGAAATGCATGTATGATATTGATTTTAAACACGAAATTAAATTTTCAGATGATAACTCTATACCAGTTTTCTTGTTTTTGAAGTTTTATTTCTCTAGAAAAGTACGGAATAATTAAAATGCTGCTGCTTGAAGCTCAAAGAGAAAAATAACGATAAGTCCTCAGTATCTGTCTACATCTAATAAATTGAAGCTTACAATTCAACACTTATCTTTATTTCTCTAGAACAAAAAAAGTGATTTTATTTTTTAAATCGGATAAAATTAAATTTGTAAATGTGACCCAACATCTCAATCTGATATTATGTTGAGTGGAATCCGTTATCTGCCATGCTCTGGAAAGACCCATATTAAAAAATTTGGCCAGAAAACTCGTCCTTCAATTATCGATCGATTTAAATGACCCTCATCTTGGCAAAAACTCTAAAACCTCGGACCTCGTGAAAAAAAAAAAAGAACAATTACTATATGTGGACCTGGCCTCATAGATAACTGGAGTCCAGGGAAGAGTATCTATAAGAACCTGTGCTGGAAATCCTTGCTAAGTATATTACTAGTATAATCCAAGTCCCAATTTCTAGTGATGAATCATTCTTCAGCACCTAAACCACCCCAACATATGACATTTTTATGCATTGAATCAAGTTTTATCTGTTCCTTTATTTCAGGGATCTGATGATATCAATTATAAAGAAGACGATTTTAATAAATTCTCCCCTCACGATGCTTGTTGGGACCTCAATAAGAGAGGAGGTGTTGGGGAGACCCCGTTCCACCTCCTATACCTCATGGATTCCCCTGTCCACTTTGAATGTGCGAGTCTGTTGTTAGACCTGTATCCCAATCTAGCCTTGGATGTGTATGAAGGAGAAGAATATTTTGGTAAGTAAAACATTTCAACAAATGTTTTCTTGGATAGGGGTGTTCTGATAGCTCAGTTGGTTGAGCGATCTCTTCACATGCAAAGGGAGCAAGATCGATCCTGGGTGCAATCGAGATTTTTTTTCTTCTGACCCTTCTGCCCACTTCAAAATGGGAAACATGAACAATCAAGTAGTAATTGTGGTAGTAGAGATAGTGGTAGATGTCGTCGTGTTGGTGATAGTAGTACTGCCGTTGTTTTTAAAAACACAGTATATGCAATGTTAACCATATAGTACATACTGTGTTCTTTAATAAAACAGAAGAGTAGTAGTAGTGGTGTGGTGGTGGTGGAAGTAGTAGTACCGATTCACAAAATGCGTAATGCTTGATGGATCCTAGCGCTTTTAGTGAGTCCATGGAGTGTGCAACAAAAAAATCGAATGTTAATCATTCTGCTAATCGGTAATTTTACTACTACTACAACAAATAAATAATATGAAATTGAATGTAAGCTTCGATTGTATTACATGAACAGATCAAATGAACGTTTTGGGTTTCCCCTTTATCAACAAAACAGGATGAATGAAACACTACAGATGAATGAGATAATGTGGTAGTGGCATTGTTACGATGAATAAACAAAACATTGGTTGGCAGGAAATAGTATGTTCCTTTGCAAGGAAGCACAAATTAAAATAGAATAATAGATATTTCTAAAAGGTGAGCAATTAATTAAGTGAAAAGAGGGGAGGCAGAGAGGAACTGTGTAATGCAGTTTAGAAAGTGAAATATAAAAACGTGTAGACTGTTGTTGGAAAATCAATACAATGGAATTGGAAATAAATACAAAAATTAATGTACTAGCAGTGATGAGAGAGTTGATGCTTGGTGGAATATATTGGTGCAGTTTCCCACTCGTCAGAAGTTAGCCAGAGTATCAATGATGAATTATCATCTCAAGGGGTTCCTCCTTTTTCACTTTTTTTTAATGCCATCAGTGCTGATTGACATTTCTAAGGCAGACGACTTAACCATTTGGCCATGACATCCACATGAATGTCGACACATTTTGTGTATATAAATATATATATATATATATATATATATATATAATATATATATATATATATATATATATATATATATATATATATATATATATATATATATATATATATATATATATATATATATATAGTAACCTATTATCTATCGACTGATTTATTGTTGGGTAATTTTATGCTTTTATTTTATTAACTTTACTTATTTCTATGTGCATTGCAAAACTTTCCATATTCTGGAATGTGGATAAATTTTTAAAAGAGCTGAGTTTCAAAAAAGTGTCTGTGTATAATCGTCCATCGTTATTGCCAGACATCATCTGGCAATAACCGTTCATTGTTATTTTATATCTATTCTCTAATAGGAGAGAGTTCATTGCACATAGCAATTGTCATTGGCGACTTGGACTCAGTTCGTGCCTTGGTCAAAGCAGGAGCCAATATTCATCAGAGGGCTACAGGTCGTTTTTTTCTGCCAGAGGATCAGAAGCTTGGTTACACCAATAATACTAACTATTATGGTATGTATACAAATGCCACCATTGTCATTTCAATTTTCTATATCATAAGATTAAGATAGCTTGATGAAATAATAAGCCCTCCCCAAACGTGAGCTTTTATATGGTGCAATATCCACTAAACATGCTCAAAGAGCTTGGTTACACCAATAATACTAATTATAATGGTATGTATACATTTACCAGTATTGTCATTTCAAAATACTATATCTAAAGATGAAGATAGCTTGATGAAATAATACTCTTCCCCCCCCCCCCCCCCTTCCCAAACTTGTGCTTGTATATAGCGCAATATCCACCAAACATGCTCAAAGTGCTTTACAAAAAGTCCATAGCCAACAACAACTCTTAACATGTAGAATGATACATGATGTCTGTTTGGTGATATTACAGGTTTTTTTTTTTTTTGTTTTTTTGTGACAGAGACAACGCTGTTAGCATACTATTTTTACACCTGGATTCGGTAAGAGAATGTGAGTAAAGAACATTTTCCCAAGACTCAACTGTGCGCTGTTCAGAGCATGACTATACTATTCTCTGCTTTTATTTTGTTTTACAAGGATTTTGACAGTAAATAAAAACTGTATACCATTTCTAATTTCGGAACTGTAGGTTATGCATATTATGGTGAATACCCACTGGCCTTTGCTGCATGTCTTGGAAATACGGATATTTATGACTACTTGTTGGAGCATGGAGCTGATCCGAATCGCCAAGATACATTTGGTAACACCGTGCTACATATGGTCGTCATTGCTGATCAGAGGGTAAACACAACTGCTATTCTGCCACTTTTCTAAATAACACAGTATATGTATGCTAATATTGCATATACTGTGTTTTAAAAACAGGTGCAATAATACTTAGATTTAAGTTTAAATTCCTTTTCAACCCAAACTATCTAGGCCGTATAGTCCATCACAGCTATTAAGCCCATTGAGGCGGAGTTTATTCTGATCTCTCAAGCAAGTAATGAACAATAGCTATTGCTTGCTATCCTTTGGATAAGAAATAGTATATCACCAAGTACTTTCCATCAGATCCAGTTACCCATTCACTGCCGGGTGGACAGGAGGGTCAGAAAAAGACTTCATTCGAAATCAATCTTGGTTCCTTTACTTGTGATGGGAGTTCTCTCCCAACTGAGCTATCGGGACCCCCTTCTAGTCTTTGTATTGTGAACTTAACATGAACTCTTTGTATTTATGGTACATTTTTAGCTTAATATGCTCAAAGCGCTTTACATGGGGTTCCAAGCAAACTTGACACACACACAGGCAATATTATAATTTATGTTCTTAACAGAGACAGTGCTGATACTAGCTAGGTACTCATTATGTCCTTGGATATGTTGAAAAAATGTGAGTAAAGAGGCTTTTCCAAGAACTTATCTTTACAGCGCCCACAAAGGGACTCAAACCGAGTCTGCAGGTTACAAGCTGAGTATCATAGCTTTTGAATCATTAGCTAGATATCCAATTTTGCCCAATTTTATTTTTTACGGTCCTATCAGTCTATCCAGCTGTGGTTGGCTCTCTTGTTCTGTAAGATTTGTTTGAAGGTACTTCATAATTGATATAAGCTCGTTCTTAAAGGGTAGAAAACAATTTTTATATACTGTGTTTTAGAAACTGGATAATTAAATACATATGACTACAACCCTCTAAAAATAAAAATAAGTAAATAAAATTCCCTTTATTCATCCCATAGGGGAAATTTGTCTCTAGGTTCTATTCCAAGGGAAGACTGGAATAACCCAGGCATCAGCCACAGTGCAGTGTCACAAATTGAGCTAGAGTGAGGTGACTTGCTCGAGGCAACACAGCGCAGCTTCGGGTGATCAAACTCAGTAGCTTTCTCGGTACAAAACAAAGACCGTACCGTTAAGCCATGCTGCCACCTACATACAAATATCAGAATTGATATAGCTTCGAGTAACATTCAGATTCAGATTCAGAATCCAGGATAAACTCCAGCTCCCTGAATTTATCTGAAAGACTACTAATGTTTTATTATTATTTTTTTCAAAACTAATTTTCCTCCCTCTTTGACCCAGGACATGTATAAATATGCAGTGCGTCACCACAGACGTCGAGCGAGGACTGACATTAAAAACAGACAGAATCTCACACCTTTAACACTGGCTTGCAAACTGGGACGACACAACATCTTCAAAGAGATGTTGGATCTTGATGCATTGGTAGGAATGACAAGCCATTTTTATTGTATGGTCAGAATGACACATTTCTCATTTATCGATGCAGAAAGTAGGTTATTCATGGTCACTTTTTTCACTCCTTTCAATCTCTGGTTGGGGTCTTCCATCTTCTGACCTCCCATGGTCAACAAAGAGATTAATTACTGTGTCTTCTATTCCCCACATCTCTTTTCCCTTTTCATGTTGCTCTTTATGTTTGTTCTGGAGTGAGACAGTCAAATGTATTGATCATTTTTTAAGAGATGAAATTTTATTTTCTTGTAAATCATCTCTCTGTTTTGTATTTTTATAGGTACTAGTTGTGAATGTATTGTGCTTTGTAAACATTTGCGTGTATCTTTCATAGCGGGGTTCTTAACTTGTGCATGGATGAGACTTAAATGTTAAAATAGGCGCATCAGTGGACTGCTCATGGATTTTTCATTTTCCCATTCAAACCAGTCCCCTTTGCCTTCCTTTTCTTTTGTGCTTTGAACTTCAGATTTACTACGTTTCCTCTATACCTTTTCTTGCTTATCTGAAGAAGGCCAAAGGCTGAAATGTCATTACTTTGACTTGTATCTTTAATAAGAGTCATTTTTACTCCTTTTATTTTACTTTACATTTTATTGACTCATTTAGGCACCTCTAGATTTTGTTCCTCTATATCATCTTCCTTCTTAATGGTGCTGAAATGAACTAATAGTGCCGCAAGTGCTGTAAAACCTATAAAAACAAAACAAACCTTTCAATCTGGTATTTAAATTGAAGATTACAACTAGGGTTTTTTGAACATGTTTTACCGTACTTCTTTAAATCTTTAACTGCTGGATATATCTGTTAAACTGAGCATGATACCTCCTTTGAAATTTATAGTAGGAAATGTTCTTTTTCTCCTTAAAAATGAAAAAATGCTTCTTCATAATCCTGCCCTTTTTGAATAAGACTGATTTGAGAATATTTAAATTAAATCAATCTTTTATTTTAAAAAAAATCTTTATTATTTTATTTATTTATTACAAGACTTTTCCTTTCCTATAGAATGTTTACGAGAAGTATGAGGAAAAATCATTTTTAGAATGTTTTGTTTTTTTGTTTGTGTTTTAGAAAAAAAATATTTTGTGTTACACGTAGAGCTGAAATATTGTAAAAAATTAAATCGTTTCTTTGATTTTGATTTTAAATTTTGTATCTGTCAAGGAAGCATTTTTACACTTGAAAATAATCATAAACTCTCAATTCCTTCACAGCTGTTTTGGCAATTCAGTACAACCATGTGCTCAGCCCATCCACTTCGAACACTGGACTCTGTAGGTCCTGATGGAAATACTAGTGAGTTTGATTCACAAGTTCCCATATTTTATTTATAAGTGCAGATGGTTTCTATACTTATTTCATTTACTATATCGCTTTATAAAATTATATAAATATAATATTTCTATGAACTTTATTAATTTTTTTCTAGTAGTTCGTTTGTAAAACCAATGTCATATATATATATATATTGAATCGTGTTTGATACAAATATGGTACAGATAGTGCTCGACATGTAGCAATGGAGCGAATTATTATTTTGATATTTACCACAATGTTGGAGTCAGTTTACATCGATGTTTCAGGCCCTTTCAGCCATCGTCAGGACTGTGTGTTACATGAGTTTGGTTTGTTGTCTGTTGTTGTTCGTTGAAGTCTTCAACGAACAACAACAGACAACAAACCAAACTCATGTAACACACAGTCCTGACGATGGCTGAAAGGGCCTGAAACATCGATGTAGACTGACTCCAACATTGTGATAAATATTAAAATAATATATATATATATATATATATATATATATATATATATATATTTTTTTTTTTTTTTATTATATATTCATTATTTATTTATTATAAAACAGTCCAAAGAAATCTCCCCAAAGTATGAAAATTATGACTGTTTATTTTATCCTATGTTATTACATTGTGATTTTCTGTACGATTTCCAGACTGGAATTCTGCCTTGATGATCATTGTAAACGGAGAAAAAGACGAACATTTGGAGATGTTAGAGGGAGGTGTGATGAGGCAGCTCATAGATGAAAAATGGAAAACTTTTGCTCGGGTAAGAAGAAAAACAAAATATGAATCAAATTAAAGTGGTACGAAGCTTCAAGAAGCTGTGGGCTTCATATTGTTTTTTTAGTACCTGACATTTTTTAGTAATGTCTTTATGTTTTAATTGTTTTTTTTGGTTTTTTTTGTTGTTAGCTGAAAATGGGTTTTGATCTCGAAACATTCTGTGTTTTGATATTTAGTTCTTTTTTTTGAAGCTGTAATGTTCATTTTTGTTTATTACTTTTATGAATGAAATGAACACACTTCATTCGATTCATATTTCTTTGGGCGATACATACATGACATAACTTCAGTATACAAATTGACTAAATTGGAGATAATGCTGCTTGTTATCAAAACTTTAAGAAACTCCCAAGAAACTTCAGAATTTATACAGCGCAATATCCACTAAACGTGCTCAAAGGACTTTGCAAGGTATCCTTAGCCAATGGCAACACTTAACTTGTATTACAGGACTGTAAGGCGATATCACAATTTTTTTATCGACTGAGACAATTCAGTTAACAGTCATGTGCTCACTTTACACCTGAGAACGGTGAAAGAATGTGAGAAGAGAGCTTTTTTACCAGGACTCAACTATGCACTGTTCAGAGGGGGATTCAAACCCTGAACCTCTGTCTGAAGGCGAGTGTCATACCACAAGGTGACAAAACCACACGTTATGTTCTCATGTTTGCAGGCCTAATAATCTAACAGTATTACGGGTTTGTTTAAACATTGTTGTTATTGTCGACATTTTGCATTGATTTGAGAGTATTTCCATTACTACAGTTAGACTGTAACAATTTACGTTATCAGACTTTGTTGCTTGTGTATCAACTGAACGATGCAGCGTCATGTGCATCTATGTGGTCTTGTGGTATGACACTCGCTTTAAGATCGGAAGGTCCTGGGTTCAAGCCTCGCTCTGCGCATATTTGAGTCCTTGGAAAAGGCTCTTTACTCACATTCTCTCACTGAACTCATGTGAAAAATGAATACCTGGCCATTAAAAGCTTTGTCTATGTCATATAAAAAAGAATTGTAATGTCGCGTAACAGGCGTCATGTCCCGTCCTACATGTGAAGTGTTGCTGCTGGTGAGGGAGCCCTTGTAAAGTGCTTTGAGCAATTTTAGTGGATAATGCTCTATAAAAAAAAAAAAATTCAAATCTTAAAATTAAATTAAAAAAAGAAAAAGAAAGAAGAATGCTTATAATTTCATCGTCAAATTTTTCTTCTGATTTTCTATTTTTAAAATACAGAAACGTTTTATCATGCGCCTGATCGTTGCTGTCATTCATCTGACTTTGTTTAGCGTTGCCATTTACACCCGTCCTGCAGGCCCTGACTTGATGGGCTACCGAGGTCCTATAGACGCGGTAAAGTATTGGTTAGATTATATGTAGGAATCAATGTGTACATATATGCAGGTCTGACATCCGAACCCGGACCCACTTATGTGCCTAGTTTAACATTGTTGTAGTGGACAATATTTTGAGTCGTTTATTTGAGATTTCCATTACAGCAATGAGCACATAAGGATTTGGGTTATCAGACCTGCAAATAAGTGCACATTGGTAGGAATGAATGGTTGGATAGATGGATGAATGGATGGATGCTTGAAGTAAACACCTCTTGTTGATCCCATATGTTCTGTTCTTTATCTCAGTGTGTTCCATTAATAATAGAAAATAAGTCAACCTTGCTCCAACTTAAAGTCAACCAAATCTTTCTGGCCTGGCTGTGTTTGCTTTATCAGGATTCCTCTGTATATCTGTCATTTACTTACTTACTTACTTACTTATTTATCCGAACCAGCGACCACCTGAGCTCTAGCTCTTCGGTCTTGTGCCATGACATAGAAGTTAGACGTCTTTTGTAGTTGTTCCAGGTGACTATAAAGTGTGTTACTGATGCTTGGATTTGGTGGGAGGAATGTATATCTGTCACAGATAACGAGAGAGATGGATAGAGTGATAATGGAGAGGCTTTGGATGGGAACAATACAGACAATGGACGTTGTTTCAGCTACCCAATGCGTACAATGTCTGTATTGGGCAGCGTGGCATAGCGGGAGTCTTTGCTTTGTACCCGAAATGTACCGAGTTTGATCACCCACCGCTGCACTGTGCGGCCTTGAGCAAGTCACCTCGTCCAAGCTCAGTCTGTGGCGCTGCACTGCGGCTGTCACCTGGGTTATTCCAGTCTTCCCTTGGAATAGACCCTAGAGACAAATTTCCCGTATGGGATGAATAAAGGGAATTTTATGTTTTTATTTATTTATTTTATTTTTCTATTATCACTCGTTCATTAGTATTTTCACGATCCCAGGATTTAGTCAGCCCCCTCTACTCTAGATAGATGGATATTACGATGATGAGGTCACACATGATTTTTTTTTTTTTTTTTTAGTGAATAAAAGGATACGTTTGTGGTTTGTAAGATGGGTTGAAAGTTCTATTGTTGGATAAGTGTCTTGATGGATGGGTGAACGGACATGTATATTAAAGAGAGGGTGGAGGAATAATGGATGTATTCATAGATTCCATGATATGTCAGGGGGTGGTATTTATTGATATTCTAATCACTGTCAGTAGATATGAAGTGAAGACAACTTGTAGAATGTTTAAGTTTGATGGGTGGCTTAATGTTGAATAAGCATATGGTGAAAGAGAGAGAGAGAGAGAGAGAGAGAGAGAGAGAGAGAGAGAGAGAGAGAGAGAGAGAGAGAGAGTTTCATGTCTTTAATAACTTATTTTTAGATACATAAACTTAATTTATGAAAACGTTATTTGTCTGATTTTGTTGAGAATTATAGATATTCTAATTGTAACAGTAAAAGGTAAATCATTGTTTATTCCTAATCACCAGATTCGGTATACATCAGAGATCTGTGTCTGTTTTAGTTGTCTTGTCACTGTATTCCATGAAATCACGGAGATCAGCAACCAGGGTATAACGAGCTTCCTTAAAAATTGTGTAAGTACAAAATGTGCCAGTGCATGACATAATCAGTCGGAAGGTGAACTTGTTAGATTTGCATTTTTTTTTTCATTTTCTAAAAGAATATTCTCCCCAGAGCATTTTAATCTTTATTTGAAGTAAATTGGGTGATTTTTCATGAAGTTTTGCTCAGGTGTATGGGAAAGGTATCCAGCAACTTTTCTCAAATTTAATTTTATTTTTCAACATGACTGACTAGCTGTATAAAAATATTTAGAAGTGAAATGAAGCTTTGATATTTCCTGAAGATGTACAAAAATGGATGATCTATGACAAGAACTCATTATTGATAAAAATTGACCTACTAACTAAACTTGGCAATATCTCAGTTCAAATCTTTTCATCATCCAACTGATAATGTCATTCACTGTAACAAATGTCAACTCATGTCTGCGAAAGACTTTAAAAGTAGATTGGTCAGAAAAATTTAGCATTATTTGAACTGTGGCAGAACACATATTAAAAAGCAATTGAAAAAGAAATATATGTTGAAGAGAAAATGGAAATGAATTGACCACATTCTTAGAAAACTGACAACAAGCATCACCAGGCAAACTTGGACCTGGAGTCCAGATGTTTATTTAATTATTAAAATTAATACGTCCTTCCATCACGACATCATAAGGCATTCCACGAAGGAATATAGATAATTCATTAAACAAGATGTCTGATGGGAGCAGGAATCATCCATGTTGTCCAAGTGAGCAAATAGGGCGTTAATAATCTTGCACAAAGAAAAGAAAAATGAAAGTACTTGTGCCGGGCTCAGACCTGGGACCTCCGGGTCATAGTGCAATGCCTTAACCACACTCTGCCGTGTCGCCCCCATCCACATGTTTAATGAATGAAAAGCCGACCAAAGAATGCCTGGAGAAGAGATGTAGAAGCAGACACTCTGCATTCTGGACAGATATGGAGAGGTTTGGAAGTGATGGCACAGTACAGAAAAAAAAAGCGGAAGACCTTTGTTGATGGCCGGGGTCCCGATAGCTCATTTGGTAGAGCACTCGCTTCACACGCAAAGAGACCGAGATTGATCCCGGGTGCAGTCGAGATTTTTTTTCTGACCCCCCCCCCCCCCTCCCCTGTCCACCCAGCAGAGAAGGTAGCTGAGTCTGTTAGATTTGGTGGAAAGTACTTTGCGATGGACTGGCATCCTATCCAAAGGACAGCAAGCAATTCCTATTGTTTGTTTCACGCCGTAGAAACTGGGATAAACTCTGGCTCCATGGGCTGAATGGCTCTGAAGGACTTTTTTTACTTATTGAACTTAAGTTTTGTTTCTTCAAACTTCAAACTCCTTGAATTCCCTCATTCTGACTTTTTAAGTACAATTTTCTTTATGGGGTTTTGTAATAAATGTGATGATACCTTATAGAAGAAATTCTGTTTTGTATTTAGAGATAAGTAATCACGCCGTCTTAATCTCTCTCTCTCTCTCTTCCTCTGTACAGACACACGCACCAGCCCAGACAGTGTACATCATATCGTGTCTTCTATTTCTGGGCTGTATTCCAGTTCGGTTTTTGGGTTTCTACAACACCGAAGACATTTTACTTATTCTGTGTGCTCCAGCTGCATGGTTCTTCCTGTTATTTTTTGCTCGGTAAGTGCGATTTCAAATCATCAAGAGATAAGGGATTTAATTATATTGCAGGGGTTTTGTAATGAATATAATGCGTTTAATACAGTCTTCGGTGATATTCCTTTAAAAGCAATTCAGTATTGGAGAGGTCAGAAGATTTTGTACTTAAATACATTTTTATAGATATCTTTGTTCTTGTCACGAAAAACAACCAAATGTTTTCTTTTATTAATTCTCTCTCTCTCTCTCTCTCTCTCTCTCTCTCTCTCTCTCTCTCTCTCTCTCTCTCTCTCTCTCTCTCTCTCTCTCTCTCTCTCTCTCTTTTCTCTCTCTCTCTCTCTCTCTCTCTTCTCATTCTCTCTCTCTTACTTCATTGTCTTCATGACTTTGCATCCCAACTCTATTTGATTTCTATGATCACATATTTCAATCCCCTTTCGTTATTCATTTTCAGTGGTTTCAGCGACACCGGTCCTATCATAGTCATGATGTACCTTATGGTGTCTCAAGATATTTTCCGATTCTCCCTCATCTATATCATCTTTTTAGCCTCGTTTTCATGTAGGTTACACCTTTTAAATCCCCCCCCCCCCACCCCCTCCACACTATCCCTGACACTAAAAGAAGTAACTGCAGATTCCCTCTCACAACTTCACTTGACTTGCCGCATGTATGCACACAGGATTTGAAGATTTGCACGTTTTGTTTTGTTTTGATTTGATTTGTTTTTGTTTGGGATTGTTTTTCTTTTTTTTTTCTGTAGTTTTGGTTGATGTTTGGTTTTCTTTACTTTCCGCACAGTTACAGACCTGTTTAGTTAAAAGTTTTGCTAAAATAATATGTTAATTTTTAACTGTACCTGAAATTTATTTTTAAAAATTGAAAATGTAAGGTAATCGTTCATGCGATAATCAAGTCCAGGATTTTTCGAGATTTTCAGATTTATGTTCAGAATAACTGATTGTGTTATTAGTTTTTTTTGGGGTATTTTTTTTTTTTTCTTTTGTTTTTTTTTTGTTTGGGCTGTTTATCGTTAATTTTAGAAATCTTTACCTGGAAGGCTTGTCATTGCTTAATTTAATTTGTTGTCAATTTGATTAGTTCCCTCTGTCTGGTTTTTAAATAATTATACTGCACGTTAAATTTTTGGTTATGATTTTTCAAAAATTACAAACATTGATTTTATCACAGTCTACAATATGGAACTAGCTTCATTAGTGCTTTATATTGAATTATTATTGTTTTAATTACTAGTGGGGTACCTGCAATATTTGCGGAAAAATAAAGGCTATTGGGAACAGGTGGTCATCTAATATACTTATTATACTACTGTATTGTATTTTAGATTTGCTAGTAATTTTGTGCTCGATGAGGAACATTTAACATTGGCTTTACAGAACAATATTGATCCCCAACCCCTATTTTTTAAAAGAATAGATTAGAAAGATTATCATTACTTGATAGTATCAAGAGTGATTTAAAATGATGTCATTATTTTTTTGTTGTGGATTAGGTTATTATTAGTTGATACTATCAAGAGAGATTTACAATTACATCATCAATTTTTGTTGTGGATATGCTAGAATTGCAGAGAATAAATTATACTCGCAATGAAAGTCAATGGTCAAAAAGGACTGAGTATTACGACCTAGCATATTTTCTTCGTATCAATTTGAGTCAACGGATGCTAGAGTTAGCCTGGAAAAAAAGGTTTGCAAGTTACTGGTATATCAGTCTGTAAAAAATAGTTTTATAATTATATGATTTGCCAGTAATCCTGTGCTCCGTGATATAAATTTTACATTGACTGGTTGGAAAATGTTGATCCCCAACCCTATTTTTCTGTATAATAGATTTTGATGATTTTGATGAATTTCCAGATAATCAGAATTTTAAAAATGCTACTACATTAAATTTAATAATGCCTAAATTATTCATATTTATTGGGTGAATCTTGCTCGTTTGATGAGATTAAAGTCATGAAAGATGATGTAGACAAGAAAACAGTCAATGAATGCAAAAGGGGAGGAACTTTGTTTTCCTGAGTGAACCAAAGTTTTGACAAAAAATAACGATAAGTATTGAAATGTAAGGTTTCAGATTTCCCCTTTATCAACAAAACACGGAGAATGAAATGTTTTGTTCATACCATGGAAACCCAAAATACTTATTGTTATTTTTTCGTTCGAGCTTCAAAGTGTTAAAATCACAATGACTATTACCGCCAAATAACAGTATTATGATTAATCTCTGTTGGTCACAAACGTAGCATAGAATTGAGCTTTAATGTAAGCTATATCTATATTTTTAAAAAATACAAAAAAAAAACACTGCAGGTGGCACTTAAATGGTTAATATCTCCGTCTCTATTTTCTCAATCCTAGCATTGTGAATGCAATGCTGTTTTTAGGTCATGTATTCTAATATTCATTCATTTTTTCTTCAGTTAAGACTTATGAAAACAGTCAGAGTTGGGTTGTTTTGTGTTGTTTTGGGGTTTTGTTTTTTGGTTTTTGTTAGTTTTGACAAATTTACATGATAATTTTTATTGAATGTCATTATTGTTAAATATCAACTGTTACATAGGGATTTCCTTTTTCTGACTAAAGCGTGAAGACCGACTGTTTAAAATCTTCCAGCTGATCTCGGTCAGTATTGGTGAATTGCTTATTTTTTTAAGATGAAAGTATCGGTTGTTTCAAAGTAACGGTTAAGGAGAAAATTAGATGGATTTGATTTAAGGGTAATACCATTTGATGAAGAGAAGATCTTCTGCTTCTTATTCTTCTTGTGGAAACCTCCAATATTGTTAATGATCACTCCTCAGTTTGTAGGGTATTACATTGTAAACTTGTTAAAACTCTGCACATAATACTAATAAAAAGTACATCGATTAAAAAGTCACGATGTGAACTCTAGCAACCGCATGAAGGCATGTTGGCAACCGTTTTCAGCCACGTCAGCTGGGAGGCTATTCCACAGTTGGGCAATGGAAGGGAAGATTTGTACAAAATATTCATTTTATATTTATTACAAGAAAAATTTCAGGATATTAAAAAAATTTTAACAAAGGGCATCCGTGGCTCCATTTTTCTACCACATGTTTCCGATATATTTGAAAAAAAGTTAATAATTGCAATTACATTCAAGGGATTTAATGTTTTTGTTTTAGGATTAGTGTTATTCATCTATATGAATTTTCATTCTTTATAAATTCACCGACAATGATTGATATTGAATAAACGATGGAATTTATATCACATCTATCACTGCTTGGTAATGATAATGATAAAATAGTCACGTCTCTCCAATCCAAACACATCCATTCCCAGCATTTTGCCTGGATTACAGAGACATCCGGATAGTGCAATCAGTCCCAAAAGTGTACAAATAAAGAAGACAAAAATCCATCCCCAGGCAACCTGTGCGGATAATGGAGACACCCAGATTGTGTTGTTTTGGATTAGAGAGACGAGACTGTTCTTAGAAATACACAAGGAGGCACTACAAGCTGCTTTAGTCCATATAATTTGAGTTGCAGTCATATGTTATGTGACCTACTGCATTGACCTGGTATTATGTCGGAATGAATTAGGTGAAGAGATTTGTGCTTGAAGTCTAAGAGATCAGGGTGAGAAAATTATACAGTGTAAATTGAAATCGAAGAAAAAAAAAAAAATTTAACTCAGATTTTTAAAAATTTTTTAAAGTAGTCATTTGCAGCCATTAAGTCCATGGATACAGAGCTTATCCCAGTTTCTATGACGTGAAATGTGCCTAATGGCTATGATTAATAGCTCTACTTTTATAGAAGAAAATGAACAATAGCAATTGCTGGATACCCTTTGGATAGAATACTAGTCTATCAAAAAGTACTTTCTGCTAGATCTAACAGACCCAGCTACCCAATCACTGCTGGGTGGACAGGTGGGGTGATAAATAAATAATAATATCGACTTTGCGAGTGAAGCGAGTGCTCTACCAACTGAGCTATTGAGACCCCCGGATATTATAGGTTAAGCCTTAAAATCCAATGCTAAGCATCAGGCTCAATACGAAATGATACAATTTTGTGACGATTAGTCAAATTTTGCATCTCATAACTCACATTTTGAGTGCAAATTTAAATATCTAATCAAATTTTTTCTCCCCCATTCACTCTTCCTTCACCTCCCCCTCCCCCCTCCCCCCGACCCATCATTATTTTTCTAAACATATTATTCCAATTTATTTACAAACTCAGCCGTACTCTGAAAACAAAAAAAAATAAAGTTTTGAAAATTTTAACCAGGAAACTCATTCTTCAAATATTGATCGATTTAAAATTAAATGACCGTCATATTGTCAAAGACTCTCAAACCTGGGACATCAGTGAAGTCCCAGGTTTGAGAGTTTTTATCAAGGTTAAAGTTCATGTTAATTGATTGATATTTAAAGAACAAGTTTTTTGGCCAAGTTTTTTTTAAAAATATGTTTTATTTTTTTACTTCAGAGTATGGCAAAATTGGCCTTATTCCCTCATCCTGCTGCAGCAAACGAGATTTTTAGTTCTCTGCTTTGGAAAATTATAAGACTAAAACAGCTTGTAGTGTAATATGTCCTGTCATTTTCATACGATAGAAAGGTATTTATTATTCTCACCATCCTCTTTAAAATATAAATAAGATTGCCTTAAACATTGAAAATGACAGGATATCAAATTGATCATGCAACCAATCCGGTCTCAAATGACATCTGACATGTTAAATGTGACCCAATGTCTCAAAACGGTATTATGTCGGGATGACGCAGATGCTAAAAAGTCAAATTAAAGCTAAACTGGACAAAATTATGAACGATTGGTATTCAGTAACCTGAAATATGATATCCATTCTTCTTAATAAAGTTTATAAACTCAATGCAAGTCTGATATTTCTGGCTAGAAATTTAATTTTCAGCATCTTAGTCATCCCGACTTAATACCATTTTGAGGCGAGGGGTCACAAATAGTTTACATGGAGACACAAATTTTTTTTTTAAATCAAACAAATAAACAAAACATAAAAGAAAAACAAAAATCAATGCTTGGTCATTATATATATATATATATATATATATATATATATATATATATATATATATATATATATATATATATATATATATATATATATATATATATATATATATATATATATATATATATATAAATATATATATTGATAACCAATTATCAAATGTTTTAAAAAAATAAAGAATGTTATCATAATAAAAAGTGTGTTTACTTTGATGTGAACAAAATAATTTTACAAAGTTTTACAAATTGAATGATTCAGTAAATTATGTCTACACGCTTACATTTTGCAGGTGTGGTGATGTCGAACATAATTTTGTAATGGACGATATTTTGAGTTGGGTTGAGAGTATTTCCATTACAACAAATAGCTAATAACAATTTGGGTTACCAGACCTGCAAATAAGTACACATAGGTAAATGTAATTAAATTTAGAATTTTTTTAAAAATTAAAAGCAACATTGGTTGTGATTAAAATATAAATTCCTGTCTGTTTTACATAAAAAAAATTTTTTTAATCAAAATTTGACGATTGTCTCCACTGATCTATCAAAACTATCAGATGCAACTTTAGACCGAGTTGGCGAATGATAAATTATCCAACGTAATGAATTGATTTGCCGTGGTTTTTTTATTTGTTTTGTTTAATATATTACTCATCCCACTTGAAGGGTGCGTCAACTCACTGGTCCCTTTGTCACCATGATCTACCAAATGTGTACCGGAGACCTTTACCGATTCGCTATCATCTATATCATATTCCTGTTTGGTTTCACTCAAGGTATGGCTTTGTCATTTTCACATTCACACATCGCAAGGAAAGAGTGTAGAATGTGCTCTTGTTATGAAGTATTTGTATATAGTATTTTCACCTCTCATCATCTATATACTATCACATTCATACATCACAAGGAAAGGTTAATTAATATACTTGTTATGAAGTATTTATTTAGTATTTGATTGGTGTATTGAAAGAGGCGTCTGGAGCTATCTGTATAAGGAATAGTCAGGGTATAAATTCTTCTTCTTCTTCTTCTTCTTCTTCTTCTTCTTCTTCTTCTTCTTCTTCTTCTTCTTCTTCTTCTTCTTCTTCTTCTTCTTCTTTCTTCTTTCTTCTTCTTATTATTATTATTATTATTATTATTATTATTATTATTATTATTATTAGTATTGTTATTATTATTATTATTTTAAAAAAAAATTATTATTATTATTATTATTATTATATATTATTATTATTATTATTATTATTATTTATTATTATTATTATTATTATTATTATTATTATATTATTATTATTATTATTATTATACAACATTTGCTAATATTTGATACAAACTCAACAATCACGGTAAAGCCATGACAATTCACAATGTATAAATGCTCATATTTATTAATTTATTCTCTAATTGCCTTCTTGTATCCAATTATCTATTTCGTTTAATTAGAGCGGCCAATATATTTATATTACATAGGATGGGTTTAAAGATTATTATTCGAAAATTGCATCTAAAATTGAGGGGATTTTTTTGTCTTAAAATCATCATGCGCCCAGAGCCTCCAACCAGGGGGATAGGTTGCGCAATATAAATGTTCATTATTATTATTATTATTATTATTATTATTATTATTATTATTATTATTATTATTATTATTATTATTATTATTATCTATTATTATTATTATTATTACTATTATTATTATTATTCTTCTTATTATTATTATAAAATGAGTATAAATATCATAGAATCAAGCGTTAAAGTAACAATCCATTTGTCTGGCACTGTTTCATAAAAATATTTTCAGATTTGAATCTAGCTCATTATGTTATGATGCCAGATTGACGAGGTGTCCTTCAGAGTGATTGGGTCCATGGAGCCGAAGTACCCCGGTTTCTATAGCGTGAAACAGACAATAGCAATTGCTTGCAAAGTACTTTCCACCAAATCTAACAGACTCAGCTACCGATTCACTGCTGGGTGGACAGAGAGCACCTCTGCGTCTGTTTCGGTTGCCCAACCTTTGGTGTCCCTTGGGAATTTCAATCCAGGGACTGGCGGGTGACATTGCTGCTCCCTGTTCTCCTCAATGTACGACCGCCTAATCTCCATTCCCTCCTCCTCCTCCTCCTATTTTGGGTGTTAATGGGTTCTTGATTTGATCTTCTCCATAATTCTATGTTAGTAATATGGTCTTGCCATCAGATTTTTAAAATATCACATTTTAAAGATGATATGATTTTCCAGGAATTGTTTGAGAGCAGAATGTTTTTATATTATATTATATTATATTATATTATATTATATTATATTATATTATATTATATTATGTTATATTATATTATATTATATTATATTATATTATATTATATTATATTATATTATATTATATTATATTATATTATATTATATTAACTGTGATTAAACCAGTTCCCTGTGTCTTCCAGGTTTTTACTTCCTTTATCAAGATGTCCCTCACCAAAATTCGGACACTGAAAAATTCTCCACGTTGCCAGAGACAGTCCTCAATCTCTTCCAGATGACGTTAGGGGAGTTCAAGGTTTGTCCTTTGAGAAATAATCTTATAAAGCAGGTTGAGACGAGTGGGTGTCCAGTACGCGGTGGCTCACCAAATGGATGCCTGGGATAGGGGTGTTGAACCTCTATTCAGGTGCCTGGTAGGCCAGTACGCGGTGGCTCACCAAATGGATGCCTGGGATAGGGGTGTTGAACCTCTCAATTCAGGTGCCTGGTAGGCCAGTACGCGGTGGCTCACTAAATGGATGCCTGGGATAGGGGTGTTGAACCTCTCAATTCAGGTGCCTGGTAGGCCAGTACACGGTGGCTCACTAAAGGATGCCTGGGATAGAGGTGTTGAACCTCTCAATTCAGGTGCCTGGTAGGCCAGTACACGGTGGCTCACTAAATGGATGCCTGGGATAGAGGTGTTGAACCTCTATTCAGGTGCCTGTTAGGCCAGTACGCGGTGACTCACTAAATGGATGCCTGGGATAGAGGTGTTGAACCTCTATTCAGGTGCCTGGTAGGCCAGTACGCGGTGACTCACTAAATGGATGCCTGGGATAGGGGTGTTGAACCTCTATTCAGGTGCCTGGTAGGCCAGTACGCGGTGACTCACTAAATGGATGCCTGGGATAGAGGTGTTGAACCTCTATTCAGGTGCCTGGTAGGCCAGTAAGCCGTGGCTCACTAAATGGATGCCTGGGATAGAGGTGTTGAACCTCTCAATTCAGGTGCCTGGTAGGCCAGTAAGCCGTGGCTCACTAAATGGATGCCTGGGATAGGGGTGTTGAACCTCTATTCAGGTGCCTGGTAGGCCAGTACGCGGTGGCTCACTAAATGGATGCCTGGGATAGGGGTGTTGAACCTCTATCCAGATGCCTGGTAGGCCAGTACACGGTGGCTCACCAAATGGATGCCTGGGATAGGGGTGTTGAACCTCTATTCAGGTGCCTGGTAGGCCAGTACGCGGTGGCTCACCAAATGGATGCCTGGGATAGGGGTGTTGAACCTCTATTCAGGTGCCTGGTAGGCCATAGTGAGATGCCTGCATACAGCTGGCACTCCAGGATGGTCTAGTGAAAGCTGATCAGTTAGCCTTTTTGCGAGAGAGAGAGAGAGAGAGAGAGAGTACTTCAGCGTCCCCACCAATGTCAAGGCGGTGATTCATTAGGGGTGCAGAAAGCAGGTGACATGATAGTTATAGCTCATTTGATGGAGCACTCACCTTGTATGATGTCTCACTGTAGAAGTTTTTTAAAAACGTGAACTTTTATAAAGCGCAAGGTGCTCAAAGCCCTTTACAATGGGTCCCCGACCAACAGCAAGACGTAACATGTAGAACGAGACATGACGCCTATTAGGCGATTTTGCAATTTTTTTCGACAGAGACAATGCTGTTGATGGGTACTCATTTTACACCTGAGTACGGTGAGAGAATGTGAGTAAAGAGCCTATTACGAGGACTCAACTATGCGCCGAGTGAGGCTAGAACCCAGGACCTTGCAATCCGAAAGCGAATGTCATATCACTGGACCACATAGCTGCACATCAAGACCGATTAGCCTTTTGCCGTTACAGTATGCGTCCCCACGAACATCAAGGAGATGATTCATAAGGGGTGCAGAAAGCAGATGACATTATAGTTATAGCTCATTTGATGGAGCACTCGCCTTGTATAATGTCTCACTCTACAAGTTAAGTGTTGCTGTTGGCTTGATACCCCATGTAAAGTGCTTTAATTACATTTAGTGGATATTGCGCTGTACAGAAAAAAATAAATTTAAATGACCGTTTATAAACAGTTGCGTCTCTAATCCACAACTCCACAATCCGAATGTCTCCATTATCCGGACTCAGTTGTGAATGGATACCTGGCTGTAGACAGTGACTAATATTGTAAGAGTGCAAGTGTGGCAACCTTTCTTGTATGAAATGGAAATCCTGTTTAAAATTTGCCTGCTGGGAAGGTATGAAGTAGTATTGTGGAATTGATTACTTGTGATGACTCGATTAAATGCGCTATATATATATATATATATATATATATATATATTCATGTTTAAATATATACTCAATTGTTATGTCTGTCCTGAAAATATTATATCATTGCCCAACAGGCATCATGTCTTGTTCTATTTGATAAGTGTTGCTGTTGGCTAATGATCACATGTAAAGTGCTTTGAGTACGCTAAGTGGATATTGCGCTATATAAATGCTCATATATTCTTTTTTTCTGGAATGCTCGAAAAATGATATTTAAACATCCTTTCTTTAAAAAATATAGCATTGTGGAGAATATTGTGCTTATTTGAGTCAATAAAAAAAATGATACGGCGCACAACTCTACTGAAAGATTTAAAAATTAGAAATGTATTTTTACAGATAAATAAACTGATAACTTGATTTCCTTTTATAATTTAAAGTCAGTTTGAAAGTTCGTTGAGTCAAACAGATATAATAAAATATGTACCGACGACACTAAGACTCTCAAATTCAACTAATTTTGACACTGTAAAAAGTTGTCAATTTGCGTCATCTATTTATGACATCAAGTATTATTATTACTTCTGTTGTGTTGTTGATTTAGCAGTGATTAGTGTTGTTATGTAGTAGTATGTTCTAATTTCGTGTATGTTTGTGTGTTTGTGTGTGTGTTGTGTGTCGTGTATACATGTGTGTGTGTGTGTGTGTGTGTGTGTGTGTTGGCATTTTTCAGCAAATCGTGGCATTCATAGTGATATTATTCACTTGATCACATGAAGGTATTCGGATTTACACAAATTTTAAACAAGTTTCACCGATTAACAACGTCTACTTATATTACTGCTGATATTACGGTCGTTTTTATGCCATCGATGTGATAATTATTGCCCTGGGAAATATTTAGTTAAACGTTGTCGGCAACCTGTCAATTGCATCTGTCTAGCTTCTAGCCCGAACAAACTTGATATTTTTCGCATCTGCTTCAGATTTTCATTTGACCTCACATACGTTAGGTAAAGGGGAGATATTCCGAAAGATCCTACATCCCCAGTATTCTTTCAATTTGTATTTTCACCCTTGATCTTTTGTCAGGCGTTTATTTATTCAATTGGTCATCATATAGAAGCATCTCTGGAACAAACCTTGATAGATTTGTGAAAGTTTATAATTTCCTAATTTGACCATTGTTTTGATTCTCGGCCGCCATTTTAATTTGTGAAGTATTGAAAGGTAGTGCAAAGCAGTCCGAGGGTTTTTTTTTCTTTTAGGGTTAGTCATAATGCTAGGGTGTTTATTTTCCTATTAGGGTTAGTTAAAAGTACTATAGGTTTTACTTTTTCTTGGGGTTAGTTGAGGGAATATTATTTAAGTTGTTTCCCTTTGTAGGAGCTTTCAGAAGGCCTCCCAAGTCAAACGTGGTAAAGACTTGTGACTTATTGATATTGATATCTACTGACTGATAAACTAAAATCATGCCGAATAAAGCATGGCAGTGACAAGCACATCGATTAAAGTGTGCATCTAATTGTAATCAAGATAATCAAGAAAATGATTCAGGCAATACCGAATGAAAATAGTTCTTTTCCCGCGAAATTGTGGGCTTTTTACTAGTTTTAAAAAAAGTATTTACTGATATATAAGTACAATCACTATGTTTAATATTATCTTCTTCTTTGTTTTACAGTATGAGGCGTTCAATTTCTCCCACTACGCTCCTTTGACCAAAATCATCTTTGCCTTGTTCATGATCCTAGTGCCTATCCTGTTACTTAACATGTTGATTGCTATGATGGGGAACACGTACACTCAAGTCATCCAGAAGTCTGAGAAGGAGTGGAGGAAACAGGTAGGTTTTTTTAAAAATAGGGATAAGGAGAGAGAGAGAG
>NC_088365.1:47828081-47845581 GCF_034508935.2 Berghia stephanieae | reverse complement strand
GCAGGTAGGTTACTTACTGTGTCTTCTATAACCCTATATATAGATATATCTGTTTTCCAACTATTAGTGGGATTCTGTTCTTGTTTCTGAATGAGACTTTAAGGTAATCTCAAACTAAGCACAATGATAGTATTCTCTTGGAATCTGCATCTGTTCCCTATTCGAACCATTCCCCTTTGTATTGCTTTTTCTTGTGTGCTTTCAAATGTAAATCTAGACATTTTTTTGACTATCCAATTTCCTCCTTTTTACTGGTGCTGATATGGCCTAAATACGTTGCGCCGTAATTCCATTAAAAACGAATCAAAACATTCTCTCTTATTCTCACTCTTTCTGTTTCTCTCTCTTCACTCTCTCTCTCTCTCTCTCTCTCTCTCTCTCTCTCTCTCTCTCTCTCTCTCTCTCTCTCTCTCTCTCTCTCTCTCTCTTCTTGGAAATTTTGAAGCTTTCACCTATGACACTCACCTTCAGTTTAGAAGGTACTAGATTCGAAGCGCATTGTTGAGTCCTTGGAAAATGCTCTTTATTCACATTCCCTCACTGTACTCAGGTGTGAAATGAGCTCCTGGCCGTTAACAGTATTGCCTCAGTCTAAAAAAAAAATATCGCCTAACAAGCGTGATGTTTCATCCTCTTTGAGTGTTGCTGTTGGCTAGGGAGCCTTTGTAAAGCACTGTGAGCATGTTTAATGGAAATTGTGCTATTTCAATGCTCAAGCTTTTTTTTTTTTATTTTATTTTTTTAACTGTAAGTAAATCTTCTGATATTTCATTAAAACAGATGCTTGGTAAAGAGATCGTGCGACAACTCCGTCAGAAGAAATCAGATGGATCTCCATTTGAACTGTCAGAAAGCAGCAGACGTCAAGGAAGTATCAGTGCCAGGGAGAGTGACCAATTTGGCATGGCTCTGTTGACCGAAACGGTCAATCAACTAGCCTGGGAGAAGGACATCGATTTATCTAAAGGTAAAGGATGATGATGCTGGATGAGGATGAAGATGATGATGATGATGATGATGATGATGATGGTGATGATGCTACTGGATGATGATGATGATGATGATGATGATGATGATGATGATGATGATGATGATGATGACAATATTGATGTCATCTCATCATCATCTTAATCATGACCATGATGTTAATGAAGATGGCGATGATGATTATGATGATGATTTACTGGATGATCAACATGGTGATACTAGATGATGATGATACTAAATGATGATGATGAGGATGATGATGACATTGTCATTTTTTATTGAAGCAAGGTGCCTAAAAATTTAGAAGAAAATCAGCTATTTTGTTTATTGACATCAGTACTATTATTGTGTTATTTTTTCAATAGAGTTGCCATCCTAATGTTATGAAGAGTGAACGGTATCACTTTGCTCGTGAATTATGTATCATCCTGTCGAAAGGGTAGTGAGCAATTGCTCTTTTTCGTTATACACCATAGAAAGTGGGATGAAAACCTTCCTAATGTTGTGTAGGGAAAAGTTAAATGTGTATTATACTATAGACTACATATATTACACTATAGACTGTAGAAACTGGGATAAACTCTGGCTACATTGACCTTGGAGGTCCCAATAGCTCAGTTGGGTGAGCAATCGCTTCACACGCAAAGGGATCAAGATCGCCGATTCCGGGTGCAGTCGACATTTTTTTTTTCTGTCCACACAGTAGCGATTGGGTAGCTGGGTCTGTTAGATCTGTTGGAAATTACTTTGTGATTGACTAGCATCTTATCCAAAGGATAACAAGCAATTGCTATTGTTCGTTTCACACTATAGAAACCGGTATAAACTCCGGCTCCATAGGCCTAATGACTCTGAAGGACATTGATCTTATGGCCGTGAAAGGCCTTTACAGTGCACTCTCGATACGTCGATGTTGCCTTAGTCGATTTTTACCCAAGTCGATTTTTTTTCTTGGTCCCTCCCCCTTCTTCCTATATAACATTAGTAAAAAAAAACAAACTCCACATAAGTCGATGTCGCTTAAGTCGATGTTCTTATCACTCATGACTACAATAGAATCACAAATAAACAAGTATTTCCATTGGTTAAAAAAGCTACCAGTAAGAATTTTAAGTGCTTAAGAATATCAGCGAACGATTGGCGCACATCGATGTGATGTAGGTGCTTTGCCTGACGTCCGTGTTCAATGTACATAAGCAGTATTGAATAACTTTAATTTCCCCATCTCAAATTTTACATTGTCGCAACTTCAAGTTCAAGATTTTTTTGGTTCTAATTCCAGGCCATCCTATGTAATGGCCCTCTTAATTAGTATCAATTTTATCAAGAAGAATTCAAGTCAAGTCAACAACTACAATAGCAAACCTATCGCGGAAAGCATGCGACAGAAAATTATCGCATAGGAAATTGGCATACCAGCTATTTCTGTCTCGACGATTTACAAGAAGCATGACCTTGACCTAGAGGCTCCTACCCTTCCGCTTTTCGCGGAATAATTTCACTTAATTGGTATACATTCCACATTCAAAGCAAAAATTCCGCTTTCCACCTTTCCCATCCCGGAAAATAAAAAAATAAAAATCTCTAGTGAAAAAAAAAAGTGAGCTATTGCTTATTTCGTCAGCATCTCCTATGGTCAATCAACACACATTTTGTGTATGATTAGTCCTTTCAAAGTGTGTGCTGCTGATGTCGGATAATATTATATGTTTGGGAGGGGGGTTGACCGAAGTATTATTATTATTATTATTATTATTTTGCCTCCAATTCGTGAGGTCAATGACCTTGATAATATTATATGTTGGGTTCAATCGGTAATAATATTATTGAGTACGGTCAGCTTCTTTCCCTATTTAATTTTAGCCCTGTGTACGTGTGTTTGTGTGTGTGTGTGTGTGTGTGTGTGTGTGTACCGGCACGCGCGTTTGTTTGATTAGGTGTGTGCGTGTGTGTGTGTGTGGGGGGGGGGGGGAGGAGGGTCCTGACAAGGTTAAATCCATCCATTCAATACCTGTATTCTCTATGAGACGGCCTGGACCTGTGTGTTCTCTATTATTATTTGACCCCATTCTTAGTCTTTACACAATCTGTACAATTTTACACATTTTATATTTTTAATCATTTGAGTACTTTTGGATTGTCTATTACATTTTCTGCCGCAAAGCATGTCATAGTCAATAACAGTAAGTTGATTTCGCTTTTTTATCTCAAATTCCGATTTTTATGTATTCTGATTCCTCTTTGGGGCTATTGGGGGTAGGAGCCTCTGATGACCACTACAGAGACCGCGCGATATGGAGGGACATACTTATTCTAGATTGGTTGCTTTGTTCAAATGCGTTTTTGCTCATTTTGGTTACACTCCGGTTAAGTTGATTTTTGGATAAGTCGATTTTTTTCTCGGTTCCCCTGGGCATCGTCTTATCCGGAGTCCACTGTATTTATCCAATTTAATTGTTTGTTTCACATCTCCAGGTTCAGCTGTCTTAGCAAATATGGACACAGAAAATCCTCTGTTGTCCGCAAGTGGTAGCGGGCCCAGATCACCTGGACTCCAAATTCCAAATGGCTCTACAGCTCCAAGTAAAGGTGGCGCATCTTCTGGTTCGAGCAGGGTGGATGTTATTCAAGAGGAGGGAAGTCAAGTAAGGCGACGGGGGCAAGCACAAACAACACCCACCCCGATGAAAAAGAAGAAAAATCTGGTTTATCATAATAGAGTCTCTCCACTTCTTCCATTGATGCCTAGTGAAAGAACGCCTTTCTCCGACACGGATTTTACTGATATTAAAGAAGTTCCTAGTGAACCGACATCCATTCAAACTTCGGGATCAAAACAATATTCTATATCTTCATCATCTGAGAGGCATAAATCTCCATCACGCATAGCCATAACTGGAGCGGATATTCCTGAAAGTCGGATGATAGAACCTGAAGAAGACTCTGTTTTCCATGAAAAACCACACAGCAGCAAATCAAAAGACTCTTCTGAAAAAAGGTCAAAGAAACGAAAGGAATCCAAAACTAGAAGCTCATCTTTAGAACCATCCGGACCTACGGATTCAAGTTCTGATATTGAAATTGTCGGTCATCCGGCAGAAGCATCCGTTTCTAGAGAAGGTAGTCGATGGGCGACAGAGGAGTCTCCATCGGTTGATATGTCTTCCCATAGGAGAGGTCATCGAAAGCATAGGGTCAAAAGTCAAGACCACAAGAAAGACAGTGATTCCTCACTCGCCCAGCTTTTAGAAGTTTCTGGTAGTGGTAAAGAGAGTAAAGATGAGGGTACTGATTGAAGAAGAAAAATGATATTATAAGACATAAATTGAAAGCACCTGAAGATGATCTTGCAGTTGCTGGCAACGGGTTTGGACTTTACATAGCAGTAAAAGTCATACTGAACTGTTCTATAGCACTCACTATTCTCGATGACAAAGCTCTTAGCGCTTGTTTGATGCATAGAGCTTTTGAAGAAAATCGTTGGTAAACACTATGCAGGGAAAGGAGATTAACTCTAATGTTTTTTTTCTGATGACATATGATTAGAGTTTTCTCCCTTTGATATAATGTGTCATTCTTATGTTTGTTGCAACTATACAATAATGTACATAACAATCTGGCTTTAAAATGCTGCTGAATAAGGTTGATGTATATATTGTTGATTGATTGATTATTGGTCCCTATTGGGGCATAGGGTTACAGGTGATGTATTTGATTGTTGTATTTTTGTTATAACTGTTTAAAAATAGAACCGATATTATCATTGTTAATGTCATAGTGAAAAGGCGGTTTTGATTCAGGTAGTGATTTTATTTTCATCTTTATTATATTATTATTATTATTTTTATTATTATTATTATTATTATTATTATTATTATTATTATTATTATTATTATTATTATTATTATTATTATTATCAAGATTATATTACAGACTAAAAGTAGCTTTCTGGCACTTTTCAATCCAATAATGAAATGTGTGGTTTGCTGTTAATGTTTTTCATTTTCACAATTTTTCATTAGAATTAAGTTGGGTTTTTTTCCCCATACATTTTTAACCTCAAAAAAAAATTTAAAAAAAAGAAAGAAAGAAAGAAAAAATAAATTGCTAATAAAAGAAAGAATGTAAATTAAATACTAACGAAAGAGTGAAAATGGAAAAGCTTCGTATGGGAACAAAACAGACAATGGACGTTTCGGTACAAACCCTTCGTCAGCACAACAATACACAAATAAACGTGGAAAACAAATAAAATATAATGAAAAATAACTTGTATCGTCTGTACTCAATGGTGGTTGCAGTATGAATGAAATGTAAGCATGGCGTGGGTAGAGGATAGGATGCCCCAATCAGTTAGATCACCCCTCTGGGCACCCTATCCTCTACCCACGCCACGCTAACATTTCATTCATACTGCAACCACCATTGAGTACAGACGATACAAGTTATTTTTCTTTATATTTTATTTGTTTTCCACGTTTATTTGTGTATTGTTGTGCTGACGAAGGTTTGTACCCGAAACGTCCATTGTCTGTTTTGTTCCCATACGAAGCCTTTCCATTTTCACTCTTTCGTTAGTATTTTACGATCACCGGCTTCAGGCAGCCCTTACCGTTTTCTAATGTAAATTAAACCATTTTTTGGCCAGATTTTTAGGAAATAGATTTGCAATGATTCACCAAGCCAGTTGATTAATTTTTTCATACAATATCAGAGGTCAACATTTGGTTATACGTATAACGATATATGACCACCGAGGAATTTTTTTTCCTAATTGAAAATAAGGAATTCCATGGCTATTGTTATATCATTAGTATGAATTTTAGATGTATAAATTATATTTTTAATGTAATAATAATTGTTTTGCATTGCTGTGTTCCAGTAATGATAAAATTGATCTTCCTTATAACAATGTCCTCATTATCATAATATGACATGAATTACAGATACTGCCTTTATTATTAAATTTAAATGTCATGACATTCCCATTTCTATTGCATATCATTTTCTAAAAATGATTTGTTTTCCTATGTATAAAATGTTACAAATTTTCCAATCTCCCTTATTGAATTGCAACCCACGATTTTTTTAGCCATGTTTATTCTTTGTTCTATTTTTTTTTTTTTTTTGGTTGTTGTTGTTGTACCACACGCATAATTATAATAAATGTGATTATAATATCAAACCAATCAAAAGTGAGTGTCAGCCTAGTCAGTTATGAACTTTGAACCCTTTTGATAAACGTATAGTGGCACATTGTAGTATTTAGTCAAAGGTTGCACTTCTCTCATCTAAGATTTGAGTCGACTGTTATTTGGTTTCAGACCAAACTGTTTGCAAATGGCATAAAATGATTTGATCAAACTAGAGATAGAAGAAGAAAAAGTTAAGTTAATAATCAGCCAAATGGTTTCTGTAAAGTTCTGTTTTTAACCATTGGTCGTTGTTTGGTTTGACTAGCCCATTATTTTTAAACTCTGATTTTATCCAAATTGATGTGTTAAATAGAATAAATAAATCACAAGTATAGATAGTATGCGCTTGGCTAAGAAGCTCACAACATTGCCATCCAGAAGTATACCGAACCAACACACAAAACTATGTGTATCCTTAAACCTTTATAGTCTGGTTAATACAGTTTATTGAGAATTACACATAAATGTGGATTGCAAAAAAAAAAAAAACAATAACAAAGACCCGAGTGATGTCAACTTCATTCTATCTATCTCATAAATTAATACATATTTCACCATGATTTCAATCATATAAAAATGGTTATTATTTTTTTTATATTCCATTTTACTTCAGATTGGAAATAATTAGCTTCTCTGTATTCCAAAATCCAGTCATTTCTCGTTGTTTCTTTATCTTCGACGTGTCATATCTCAGATTCTATGTTAAGATGATAATTCACATGAAATAAAATATAAACAGTTAACTCACTCAATCCTAGAGACTTTTACTACTTTTCAAAATTGAAAACAAATGTATCAAAAATGAGCATGTACATATATAGTTTTATTCAAAAACTAAAAACATTAGCTTTTATAGTACGCCTATAATTGGTCTCAGAAAAAATGTAATAAATAGGCATGGGGTAAAAGTAACCGGGATAAACTATGGATATAGTCGGTGTTAGGGTTGAGTGGGTTAAGACAAAATTCTAAATTAAAATTTGAATTCAAATCTTGATAAGTCTACATATCATTACATGCCAGAAAACTTTCATTTTGAATAATGCTTAGCACCAGTGCACAAAATAATGTGTCTTACAAACAGTATAGAAAGTCTCATTACACCTCAAAAGTCTACCTAATATATTATTATTTGTGACCAATTCTTTTGCATACAGAAAATGAGAAGGATTTTAGTTCATTGTTATATTATTAGTACCTATAACTTCTCTCAAGCCATACTGCTCAAACTGCTGTTTTATTTTTATCTTCCCGGCCACCGTTTTTAAAAATTTTACAAAGTATTGTTTTTACATTGACTAGCTATAGAAAGACTCGTTTACACTGTACCAGTATTTTGTTGTCTAATTTGTATTAGTCTATTTATTTTTATATTTCTAATGACTAGTACTAATGACTAAACGTTTACATAATATAATGCCACCTGCTGATATTTTGTGACAAATCGTTTCAAAATGTTATTATTTTGGATGACACTTAAAATTCAATTTTAATCTTAACTCATAAACTCATAAAAGATTTTAATATAATGACTACTTTAATTTCAGAACAAAAGTTTTGGTTCTTAAACTTTAAACAAGATAAATTCCATAAATCTTATCATTTTGATTTGCCAGCATAATACCACATTGATGGGATGAGGATGAGTCTTATATGTGGCCCATAGTTTCAAAACTGTACTATTTATGGATGTATAGGACCCTTTAAAGTGAAATTAGCATAATAAGAATGTTAAGAAATAGGAACTTTAGAGGGGATTTTTTTTCTCAATAAGAAATAGTATAATTTCTCCTCCATAACTTGTATAATTTAACCCCCAGGTTCGTCTTTGTGACTATAATTTCTATTTTCAGAACGCAATTCAACCTGGCATAAAACCATTTTGAGACTTTGGGTCACAACTAAATCGTTTGCATTGTCATACTTTAAACAGATTTGTATACTTTATGACTAAATATTATTGTCTTATCGGCGTCATTTTGCTGGCTCTCTAATTTAATTTTTTAATGTTTCCGATGATGTATTCATGACAACACATTCCCATAGTGCTACCTGCTGATGACTATTTTAGTTGCTGCTCAAGAATCAACAGAGGCTTTCCAGAAGCCTTAACATTTCTATACATCCATTTATTTGTAAAGTGCTTTGAGCACATCTAGTTGATATTGCCCTAGATAAAATCATCCTTTTAGGTTTTTTGTTTTTGTTTTGTTTTTTAAAATAATAGATTTTAATATTGACTTTCTAAGAATATGTACATAGTAGTTTACATACCTGATAACCCATGTTAATAATTCGTTATTCTATTTCCCATCTCAAAATACTGTTGGATAAGCCAGTAAATGTTTTACCTGACGTGTAGATTATATCATGTTTGACATCATGTTTGTGTGTCGCTCCAGTTTTTGGGTTCGGCAGTTATGTCTGTCAGGGCTCTAATTTGAGCCTTTTCGGCCAGGCGGCTCCATCTTCTTCCTGATTTTTTGTTAGGATCTGCTTCCTTAGCCTTTGGTCATCCAAGACCTACCCACAAGGCAGCGAGTGGTGCACTAGGGATATTTTCTTTCAGGATTTCCATCCCTCGGACGATTGTAAATTCCAATACTAACGAACTCCATCTGCCAGAGTTTGAAATCAAAGTTTCTCTCTCTCTCTCTATCTCTCTCTCTCTCTCTCTCTCTCTCTCTCTCTCTTTCTCTCTCTCTCTCTCTCTCTCTCTCTCTCTCTCTCTCTCTCTCTCTCTCTCTCTCTCTCTCTCTCTCTCTTCTCTCCTAGATAGACTGCCTTCCTAGGCCCACGAACTCAATCTAACCAGGAGGCTGGTGCATGGGCAGGAGGGCGTGTGCCACACGACGGTGGGCCTACACATGCCGCATGTTAACCCTCTCCTTACAAACTATAGAAAATCGTCACATTCGTTACCATCCAACCCACATTTTTCTTATTCAAATTTCTCTTGTACGTCATAAAATTTAAAGAAAATGAACAGTGTGTTGTAGAGCATGGTTTTCTAAAGAAATTATTTATCGCAACATCTTACTACCATTGAGTTTGGGTGAAAAAATATATAATTTTGGTTTGGTTGGGTGTGAAGTTTTGGGGAAAATCCTGAAAATGACTGATAAGAAGAGAGTTAAGGGACCCAGACTTTCCTCCTTTTCCCAGTCCCTGAGTGCAGTTTAGCCCACTTCCGTCAGAGCTCACAGTAGTTACAAGGATAAGGTTAGACTGGTGATAATGATAGCCTCGGAAACACTTCACTAGAAAACGCCTAACATGAATTCTGTGTCAGAGACTGTGAATCTAGAAGACTGGAATCCCACTTGTAGATTATATAATATTCTTTGGTCACTCTCCAACCATTCGAGGCTGTATAATACGATGTATGATTCTAATTGTGTATATTATTATTATTATTATTATTATTATTATTATTATTATTATTATATATTATTATTATTATTATTATTATTATTTAAATCCCATGACTAGATGCATGATATTTTTTTGTTTATATTTATTTATTTATTGTAACAATTAACACTCCACACTCCAAATGTTGAGCATGTCCAAATGATAAGTCGTATACGATTGATCAAATCATTCCGTTTATTAAGCCCTCTGTCTTCATTCACATTCCTTTTCTGTTCAAAGTTTTATACACCAAAATATGATTATAGAGCCACGACTAAACTTTGGTCATGATAAGCATGTAACGTTAAAACTCCAAAGTCTTGTCTTAATTTGGGGGTCCCGATAGCTCAGTTGGTATAGCACTTGCTTCACATGCAAAGGGAATGTGATCGCTCCCCGCGGATGACAAGATTTATTGTTCCTGATGCCCCTGTCCATCTAGCAATGATTGGATGGGGGTGGGGGTGGGGGGGGTGTTAGATTTGGTGTAAAGCACTTTGCAATAGATTAACATCCTATCCAAAGGGTAGCAAGCAAGCAAATGCCATTGTCCAATTCATGCTATAAAAACCGGAATAAACTCCAGGTCCATGGGCCTAATGGCTCTGTTTTCATTTATAATTTTCTACCTCAGCCTGTTATTATGCTAGGTTAAGTCAGGTGTTAAGTTTAGAAGTGAATTCAACATTGAAATAATCAAAATAATGTTTTGAATATTAGGCGACAATATTATGACCTAAATGTGTTGCAAGTGCGGTAAAACCTTTAAAAACAAACAAACAGGCAAACAAACAAATGTTATGTATAATGATTGATTGTCCCCTTTATTGAATATTTAATTCAATAGTTGGATTATTAGAAGAATGGTAAGATTAAGTAATATAGATATTGTACTGCTCAAAGTGATTCTAAACTGATAGAAGCTGTAGACTAAAAAGTAAGAAAATAAATGAATATAGCAGCTTCAAAAAAGAACAAAATAGCAGGGGGTTTTTTGTAGGCTGAAGAAGGGTTTTAAGCCCAAGACATTCAGTGTTTGGTATTTTGTTCTTTTTTAAATATATTTTAAGCTGTTATATTCATTTTTATGTATTACTTTATATGGCACTGCTTGAATTTTATCAACCCCTTAAACAAAAAAAAAATGATCAGGGTATTTTTAAAAATATTAAAATCAGAATTTCAAGACAGAAGCGATATCGTGAATAGTTTAGTACTAAAGATAAATCTGGACTTATGGATGGATGGGAATTGTTTTTCAAGCAATAATGTTTCCTTAGAGTGCTATAGTAATCTAAAATGAAAATTGTTTATTTACAGTTTTGTCAAAACCAGTCCAATGTTAATTTTAACTATTTTTACTTAATCTCAATAATGTGTCATAATAAGAAAAAAGTTAAATATTTTGTTCACTTTTCTTCATTCTCTATCATTCTATGATATTATAAATTATGTTCACAATTTACATGATCAATTCAATATTTCTTTTCATCATATAGATAGCTAGATAGAGAGAGAGAGAGAGAGAGAGAGAGAGAGGGAGAGAGAGAGAGAGAGAGAGAGAGAGAGAGAGAGAGAGAGAGAGAGAGAGAGAGAGAGAGAGAGAGAAGAGAGAGAGAGAGAGAGAGAGAGAGAGAGAGAGAGAGAGAGAGAGAGAGAGAGAGAGAGAGAGAGAGAGAGAGAGCGTTATGGCCCGACAAAAGATGAGGGGTAATGAAAATAAAAATTGAATCCTTGGAATTTAGTACAGCTGAACTTAGCAATCTTTTCAGAATAACATTTTCAAAATGTCTTAGGGACAAGGTTACAGGTATTTCAGTAAATTGTAGTTGAAAAAAAAACGACAAACAAACAAATCAAACAGAAAGCGTTATTTAACTCCATTCTTACCAATAGCTGTTGGAAAATTGTCACGTTTTATGATGCAAACAGCATTTTTCTTATTCAGATTTGTTATGTAAATCACAATATTTGAAGAAAAATCTTTGTTACATTTATAAGAACTGACTATTGTTATGTAAAACTTGTTTTTGATCCACAAAATTATGTTTATTGTTTTTAAATTTGAGTTTAAAAAATCAAGTAAATAAATTGTGTATTGGGTTTGTACAGTAAAAGTCCTCAAAATGGTCTTTAAAGAAGAGTTAAAACCCTTTAATCTAGAGTTGCCTAAATGAGTCAATAAAATGTATAGTACAGTAAAGGGAGTAAAAATGACTCATGTAAAAGATACAACACAAAATAAACGACATTTGGGCCATTGACCTTCTCGAGATAAACTCAAATCTCGATAAGAAGTCAACAGGACATCCATCGCCTTATCTCAGGCCATCACCCATATTATGTCTTGTGCTAGACTATTCGATCTATTTATTGTTGTTTATTTTCATCACTTGACTAATTTTATAATTAAATTTTAAAAGGATCTATATTTGCGGGTGCATTCTATGCCTTTTTAAACACATGATATAATTATTCATATGATGTATAGATGTAATAATAATACCATATCTATTTAACCTGCCAAAGATTACATTATTTTACTGGGTAGGGTTCATGACCTCCCAATAGTGGGCGGGGAGGTACTTGCTGTGTCTTCTATACCCATGTATCTGTTTTCCAAAATGCTTTCTATCTTCGTCTTGGTATGAGATTACTTGCTTTTGCCCTGGTTCTAGCCGGATACCCTAGCTGGGCGGGAAACAGTTGAATGTATAGTTATAGTTTTGGGAGTTGATATTTTTTTCCTTGTAAATCATCTCTCTGTTATACATTGTATAATTTTTTGTTTACGTATAATATGTTTTGTAAACATTTGAGTGTTCCTCTTGGTGGGATCTTGTGCTGGTGTCAGGATGAGATTTTTAGAGATCTCAGACTAAGTACACTGATATTGTGCTCTTAGAATCTACATCTGTTCCCGATTTGTACCATTCCCCTTTGTCTTACTTTTCCTCAAGTCCTTTTAATTGTACATCTAGAATGTTTATTACTTTCCCATTTTCTTCATTTTTACGGGCGCTGATTTGATCTAAATGTGCTGCAAGCCCCGTAAAACCCTTCAAAACATACAAACAACCAAACATTACATTTTTTAAACTTTGTAAATTTTCTATTATCAACAATGTAACTGACTATCTCATCATAGCAGTGTTATGTCGGAATGACCCTGATGCCAAAAATAGAATTTTGAGCAGCATAGGAAAATTGTCACATCCTTTACGATGCAATCAACAATTTTATCATTTTTATGGGGGGGGGGGGGGTTAATAGTGTCGGAAGTGCCCTAACCCCCCCCCCCCCCCCACCCCAAAAAAAAAAAAAAAAATTAAAAAAAAAAAAAAAAGAAGAAGAAAAGAAAAGAAAAAGAAAAAACCAACAGCAACAAAATAACCCCCAAAAAATCTTTTTTTTTTTTTAAAATAGAAAAACAATCCCCTTTGTCCTGCTTTCTATTTGACGCTTTTAACTTTAGATCTACAACTTTTCCTTTGCATCATCTTCCATTTTACTGGCGCTGAAATAACCCAAAAGTGTCGCCATAAAACACCTCTCTGAAGACAAACAACCCACACCGACATGGTACCAATGGGTCACATATGTTGTTGTTCAGACACGTCTATTTTGTTGTTTATCTTATTCATGTTAAATTATGTTATTTTAATAACTACACATAATACAGCTTGATGTGATATCTATGATATTGTTGTTGTTTTTTTTTTGTGTGTGTTTTTTATCTTTGTTTTTTCTTTGTTTTGTTTTTTCTTTTATTTTTATTTTTATTTCTTTTCTTGTGTTTTTATTTTTTTTTCATGTTTCTTTTTTACGTTTTATTCTCTTTCTTTCTTTTATTATTTTTTGTAAGTCAATTAATGTTTACCATCAAAATCAAATCAAAACATATTTTTATTAATTACACTCTTGTGTTATCGTTATGATTTCTCATGTTAAGCCTTTTTTAAAAACTTTTCTTGAAAATGTGTGAATTGATTTTGTAATTATTTGCACATAATAATACTTTGTTATACTCTGGGCATTTGATATTCTAGAATACAATGTTATGTTTGAGCTTTTTTTTTTTTTTAATCTTTTGATTTGCAGCAATGTTATCCTCAAAGATAAAATATGATACGGCCTAGTGCTGATTTTACAACCTCGTCATTTCCATCAGATCTTTAACCTCCCTACGAAGCAATGCCTGGGTGGGGATCCTGACTTCCCATAGCGGGCAGGGAGGTACATACTGTGTCTTCTATCCCCTTATATCTTATCCAACAAGCTTTCTGTCTTTGTCTTGGAATGAGATTACTTGGTTTTGTCCAGGCCCTCGTCGGAGTCCTGGCTCAGAGGGAAACATTCAAATGTATAGTTATTGTTTTGGGAGATGATATTTTTTTCCGTGTAAATCATCTCTCTGTTATGTATAATTATATTTGTTATTTTTAATGTATAATCTAAGCATTTGAGTGTATTCCTCTCTGTTGGATTTTGTGCTTGTGTCCGGATGAGACTTATAGGTGATCTCAAACTAAGTACCTACATTGGTAGTGTGCTCTTGGAATCTACGTCTGATCCCTATATGTTCTCAGTTCCCCTATGTCTTAATTTTTCTTGGGTGCTTTAATTGTAATTCTAGAACTTTTTACTATCCCATTTTCATCCTTTTTACTGGCGCTGATATGACCTCAATGTGTTGCAAGCTCGTAAAACCCTTAAAAACATAAACAACATACGAAGCAATGCCATGACCGAAAAAGTCTGTTCTGGGTGGGATGCATGACCTCCCATAGTGGGCAGGGAGGTACTTTCTGCGTCTTCTATCCCCCTGTATCTGTTTTCCAACATGCTTTCTGTCCTTGTCTTGGATTGAGATTACTTGGTTTTGTCCTGGTCCAGGCCGGATACCCTGGCTGAAAGGGAAACAGTCAAATGTATAGTTAGTTTTGGAAGATGATCTTTTTTTTCCCTTGTAAATCATATCCCTGTTATGCACTATCTCGTATGTTTTGTTTACATATTATGCGGGTGGTTGGATGGGAGCATCACCCTTGAATCATATACCTATGATGTTCGCATGGGTGTACGATCCGATAGTGATGTCGTTTCTTCTTCTCTTTACTAGCCTATCCTGCTTCTTTGGTTTGTGATTGTATTTTTGACAGGGGATATTTTTTTTCCTGTAAATCTTCTGCCTGTTTGTTCTTGGTTATTTATAATTTAGCTTATGATATCTTTAGGTTATGATTTTGATTTACATTTGTACTATTTTTGTTAGATTGCTTGTTTTTTTGTTTCAGCGGTCTCTCATATAACCTCAATTGTGTTGGAAGAGACCTAAAGCAACAAACAAACAAATTTACATATTATATATGATTTGTAAACATTTGAGTGTATTCCTCTCTGTGGGACCTCTGCTATGAGACTTTTAGGTGATCTCAAAGTACTTTGATAGTGTGCTCTTGGAATCTTCATCTGTTTCCTATTTGAACTAATTCCCCTTTGTCTTACTTTTTCTTGGGTGCGTTATTTGAAATTCTAGAAGTTTTTACTATCCCATTTTCTTCCTTTTTTACTGGCGCTGATATTACCAAAATGTGTTGCAAGCGCCGTAAAACCCTTAAAGACAAAACAAACATAAACAGTCTGTTAAATCAAAGAGTGACTTAGACTGAAAAGCTATTTAAGCCATTAATGAATACACGTATGTATTTATACGGTCTAATGATATATGTATTTATACGGTCTAATGATATTTAAGGGCTGGTTACAGAATCACTTACGTACTTTTTTTTCTAGTAATTTGAAATGATAGTGATAGGCGGAGGAATACATAATTAAAGTAAAAATGGCTGTAATACTTTTGTTTTGAAACGGGAAAGTGATTGGTTTTTTGTTGTTGTTTATTTATTTATGTCTTTATTTATTTATTAATTAATTTATTTATTTATTGGGGGGGGGGGGCGTTGTTGATTTTTTCTTTCTGTTTATTCTTTGGGGAGTTTTTTTTTGGAGTATGTTTGTTGTTGTTGTTTATATCTTTTTTTTTTATGATCTGGTAAATCAACATTATCGTGGTGAATGCCCTTTAATCCACGCACACACATTTGCAGGTCTGGTAACTGAATGCAAACATGGGCTTGATTTAACATTGTTGGAGTGAGAGTATTTCCATTACTACAATGAGACCATTGCAATTTAGGTCATGCAAATAAGCGTACGTCGCCCTTGATCTATTATATCATATTGTTAGTTTTATTATACTGTAATATTGTCATACACAAAAATGATAACTGGGTAGGAGGGTCTTTGATCTCCCATTGTGTGCAGGAGGTCACGCTGTGTCTTCTATCCCCTGCATCTGCTTTCTGATTTGCTTTCTGTCTTTGTCTTGGAATGGGATTACTTAATTTTGTCCTAGCCCTACCCGGAGTCCTTGACTGGGAAGGAAACAGTCAAACGTATAGTTATAGTTTTTGGGAGATTATTTTTTTCCCTTGTAAATCATCTCTGTGTTATGTACTGTTACTTATTTTTGGTTTTAAATATATAATAGTTTGTAAACATTTGAGTTTGTTCATCTTAGTGGGGACCTGTGCTTTTGTCTGGATTAGACGTTTAAATTATCTCAAACTATGAACACTGATAGTGTGCTCTTGGAATCTACATCTGTTCTCTATTTGAACCAATTCCCCTTTGTCTTACTTTTTCTTGTGTGCTTTCAATTGTAAATCTAAAACTTTTTTGACTATCTCATTCCCCCCCCCCCCCCCCCCCCCCCCCCCTTTTGCTGGCGTGAAACGACCTAAATGTGTCGCAAACGCCCGTAAAACCCTTAAAAACAAACAAAACAAAAGACTGATGATGATGCTAATATTACGTCAATACTTGTTTTGTTTGCCTATGAATGTTAGCTATGCAAATGACCAACCTTTTAGTTTTTGACTAGATCCACAACAGTTTGTGTCAGATCAGTTCAGGAGATACGACATTGCTGCTCTTATTAATTTATTTTTAAAATCAGTTAACTGGCTTACACTGTCAAAAAAAAAAAATCATGTTTAAAGATTTGGCCAAAAACCTTGTCCTTCAAATATCGATCGATTTAACACTCTCCTTACCACCTACAGCAAAATCGTCACTTTTGTTATAATATATATACATTTTTTTCTTATTCAGATTTATGTTGTACATCACAAACTTTGAAGAATGATCGTTTGATTAATAAGATCATAAAGTTATTTGTAGAGAGTTTGTTTGGTTTTAAAAAATCAAATTTTCTCCTGGGTCAGCCTGCCGTTTTGGGAGAATATTGAAAATGATCTGTAGGGAGAGGATTAAATTGCCCTCATCTTGGCAAAATCTAACTCTCAAACCCGGGACTTCGCGAAGTCTCCCATGTTTGAGAGTTTTATGAGGGAAAAACAAATACAAGTATTTTTTTTTTCTCTTTACGTCTCTAAACAAATGGCCGTGTAATGTAAATATTGCTGCAGCTCGAAGCTCGAAGATATAAGTAACAATGTGAAATTGAATGTTAGCTTCAATTTAATAATATACAAAAACAGGTAAAATGGACGTTTCGGATTTCCCCTTTATCAATATACAAAAAACATTTTATTCATCTTAACAACACATGATCTCAATCGTCTGTAGATTTTCATTCATCCTGTTTTGCTGATAATGGGAACACCCGAAACGTCCATTTTATATGTTTTCATATTGTAAATTGAAGTTTACATTCAATTTACATTGTTATCTATTTAAATAAATGACCCCCAAAAAATGCAGTTTTCTGTGAATGACGAAAACACGACCTATCTAGCAGATATTGAAATGTAACTCTTTCTGGGTGGGGATCCTGACCTCCCATAGTGGGCAGGGAGGTACATACTGTGTCTTCTATA
>NC_088365.1:47810581-47818081 GCF_034508935.2 Berghia stephanieae | reverse complement strand
AACAACAATAATGATAATAATAATGATGATAATAATAATAATAATAATAAATAATATAATAATAATAATAATAATAATAATAATAATAATAATAATAATAATAATAATAATAATAATAATAATAATAATAATAATAATAATAATAATAATAATAGTAAACATTTTTAAGCGCAGCTTTTCCTTCTATATGATGCAGGCTCTGGGCGCATAAAAAAATCAGCTTTAAAATAGAGCAATATCCACTAAACGTGCTCAAAGCGTTTTACAATGGGTCCCTGGTCAACAGCAACACTTAACATGTAGGACGTTACATGACGCCTGTTATAGGCGATATTGCAATTTATTTGGACAGAGACAACGTTGGATATGGCCAGGTACTCATTTTACACCTGAGTACGGTGAGAGAATGTGAGTAAAGAGCCTTTTCCAAAGACTCAACTATGCGCTGAGAGCGGCTCGAACCCAGGACCTTCCGATTCGAAAGCGAGTGTCATACCACTAGCAAGTTTAGTAGCAGGACGTCAAGGCAAATGCTTGAGACTACAGGGCGTAAAAGAGCGAGAATGGATGATCTTTATTGACGACCAGCATATATTTTAGACTAGACTAGAAAATAAGACGCCATCACTCTGACACCAAAGGATCATTTACACAATATGTATCCAGTTCTCTAGAAGAGCGGTTTTACACTTCCAATGAAATTGGAACCAGTTTTTTGACATCACAATTAATTTTGTTCCCGATAAATAGAATGGAGTTGATGTCACTCGGGTCTTTGTTATTGTTTTTTGCCATCCGCTTTTATGACTAATCCTTACGAAATTGTATTAACCAGACTAAAACGTTCAAGGTTACACATCGTTTGTGTGTTGGTCCGTTATACTTCTGGATGTCAATGTTGTGAGTTTCTTAGCCAAGCGCACACTATCTAATAATATTATTGAGTTGGCGTGTCGAACCATTTCATTTGTGATTGGTTGTAATATAATGTATTATGCCCTTCTAACCAGTTTTACAAAACTTTTTTTTTCTTTAAAGTAGACCTTTCCGACTCCCTGATGAATTAATCAGTAGATTTTTTTACCAATCAATACAAGGAATTTTTGACACACCTTCACGCGTGCTCGGACAAACGTAGTTGGTTGTTTATAAACAATGGGCATGATCTATATTAACTTTCCATGTGCTCGAGGTCATTGGTCACATTGCAAAATGTACTCAAAGTGACCCACTAAGTGAAAAGTGTTCACAGGTTTTTAAATATCTAACATCACGATTGGTCGTTTGGTTCAGCTTGACATATGGGTATGTTTATAACTTTTGTAAACAAAGCAGCGTGTTTACATTTTTTAAGAAATATCCAATTGTTGGACAGCAACAAACGATGTGATCGATGATCTGGTTGGACGAAAACATGAAAATAGATCGCTCCCATGAATAAAGTGAATGAATTCCACCTCTCTCTCTCTCTCTCTCTCTCTCTCTCTCTCTCTCTCTCTCTTATATATATATATATATATATATATATATATATATATATATATATATATATATCTTTCTCTCTCTCTCTCTCTGACCATTGTTATTGTTTTTATATCGCCACGCGGGTGACTAGTCATCACACAATTGGATTCAATAGTCTGATGTCACGGCGGTCATCGTGGTTCTAAACAAAGAAAACCGCTACTTTCTATCCTTCATACTGGCTAGAACTTTGCATATGTCTTGTGATCAGAATGTGTGAAAGTCAAAACATGATCAGATTTACGTTGGTTTTTTTTCCCCTCTGGATACGCTTTTATGCTCGTCGGAGAAATATTTCATTAGGAAATGAATATGTTTTTGGTTGCTCAAGGTATCGAATGAATTCAAATGAATGGTTGCACTATTGAATTCAACTAATGGTTATAATGATGATGATGATGATGATGATGATGATGATGATGATGATGATGATGGTAATGATACAACAACAACAACAACTACAACTACTACTACTACTACTACTACTACTACTACTACTACTACTACTACTACTACTACTACTACTACTACTATACTACTTATAACAATAATAATAATAATAATAATAATAATAATAATAATAATAATAATAATAATAATAATAATAATAATAATAATAATAATAAATAATAATAAATAAAAAAAAAAACAAAAAAAAAAACAAAAAAATAAAATAATAATAATAATAATAATAATAATAATAATAATAATATAATAAATATAATAATATATATGTAATAACATAATAATAACAATGATGATGATGATAATAATAATATAATAATAATAATAATAATAATAATAAAATAATAATAATAATAATAATAATAATAATAATAAATAATAAAATAATAATAATAATAATAATAATAATAATAATAATAATAATAATAATAATAATAATAATAATAATAAATAATAATAATAATAAATAATAATAATACAATAATATATCAATAATATATATTTATCTTATACCTAAAATAATACCAGTTATAATTGATGGTTCATAAATTTAAGAAAAGGATTGTATAATATTCTATTACATGTAAGGGGGGGGGGGGGGGGTGGAAAGAAAAGCTCTTTGCAATGAAAATTGCGTTAACTTGGAAGAGGAAGAAATTATGGTATTGAATAATGACCAAACGCTAATTAAAAGTAATGACTTACGGACAATATCGGAATTGTTTGCTATTACGGAATTGGTGGCTATTAATTTACATAACGCTTCTTTTCTCTCTTTATTTTTTTTTCGTCCTGTCCAACGTTCAAAGGTCCGAGGTTTGAGGTGTGGGTTTATGATTGACCAGTTAACGATTACGTATCCAGGACCTAAACGATCGACTAACGACAAGGAAGAAAACCAGGATCTGCCCATGAAGTTGACGTCAAACCTTTCTTTGTTATTGTTTTTTGCCATTCACGGTTATGAGTAATTCTCACTTAACTGTATTATCCAGACTATAGATAGTTCGAAGATGACGTCACTCGGGTCTTTGTTATTGTTTTTTGCCATCCGCGTTTATGAGTAATGCTCACTGAACTGTATTAACCCGACTATAAACGTTCATGGATACACACAGTTTTGTGTGTTTGTCCGTTATACTTCCGGATGGCAATGTTGTGAGCTACTTAGCCAAGTGCATACTATCTATAATTTGTTAACGATGGCTACGATCTGTCCTCAGCCATCGCAACACGACACTCGCTTGGCGTTTGTGGCGCCGCATGAGGAAAGATCCTGGGGCCCCCCGGGCGTGTGTGGCACCGTATGAGGAAAGATTCTGGGGCCCGCCATGCGTGTGTGGCGCCGTATGAGGAAAGATCCTGGGGCCCGCCGGTCATGTGTGGCGCCGTATGAGGAAAGATCCTGGGGCCCGCCATGCGTGTGTGGCGCCGTATGAGGAAAGATCCTGGAGCCCGCCGGGCGTGTGTGGCGCCGTATGAGGAAAGATCCTGGGGCCCACCGGGCGTGTGTGTCACCGTATGAATAATAATAATAGTACATGACATTTATAACGCGCATTTTCATCACTGGGTGATGCTCAATGCGCGAAACAATAATACAGTGACATTATTATACAAATGAAACATTATACAAACTACATCAACATAATATTATCATTATACAACAATGTAATAACTAAACATAAAGTCATTAATACAAGATATGTTATAATACATCCACATGCTATGTCAAATACGGAAATAATATAAAATAATGATATAATAACATAAACTAAATTAACATTCATATTGGGGTCAAATTACAAAGATGCATTAATCAAGATGTGTTTTAACAAAGAGATGGTGTTTTAACTTTGATTTAAATATTGATAAGGACTGCGCTTCTCTTATTCTTTTAGGAAGAGAGTTCCAGATGGAAGGTCTGACGTGACTGAACGATCTGCCGCCGTAAAATTTATATTTATATTTATTTGTAACAATTAATTTAGTAGAATCTAGTGCAGAACGTAGACTCCTCGTTGGCTTATACGTTTCTAAAAATTCAGTAATATACAATGGTGCTTGATCATTAAGGCACTTATAGCACAATACTGCTAGTTTGAATTCGATTCTCACTTTAACTGGTAACCAATGCAGCTCATACAAAAGTGGCAACGAGTAGGATGTTATCTTCTTTCTTAAAATCAATTTAGCAGCCGCATTCTGGATACTTTGAAGGTGTGATATTTTATCGTTGCTTACATTCGAGATGAACGAATTACAGTAATCTATTTTAGATAGTATGAAAGATGTTATTAGTTTGCATGTTACTTCTCTTGTTAGGAAAGGTCTAACTGAAGCAATTATTTTTAATCCTATTGTCAAACTTCTACATAGAGAATCAAACTGTGCTTGCATAGTCATATGTTGATCTAGCATTACCCCGAGGTTTTTCACACACGTTGAGAGGTTAATTGTGCACCCATTTATATTTAGAGTAAACTTCAGAAAATCATCTTTCAAAACACTTTTTCTACCACACACCATCACCTCTGTCTTTTCATTATTCAGCTTTAACTTGTTAATTTCCATCCAGCATTTAACATCTCTAATAGTCTTCAACACGGGTAATCAATGATGGGATATTACTAGGGATATCGCTTACATAGATCTGAGTGTCATCAGCATAGAAATGATACATTAATTTATTTTTAACAAAATTATCCGAAAGAGGTTGAGTATAAAGAGTAAAAATAACAGGACCAAGGACAGACCCCTGCGGCGGAACGCCGTAATTTAGAGGAAATGTTTCTGATACTGCGCCATCGATCAGAACCGACTGAGATCTTGATGTTAGGTATGATTTAAACCAACTAAGCGCAGTGTCTCTTATTCCAAAAGTAATTTCTAATCGTTTAATAAGTATCTCGTGATCAATGGTGTCAAATGCAGCCGAAAGGTCCAACATAGTCAATAAACAGACATGATTTTTGTCAATACTATTAAGAATATCAGTGCATACTTTTAAAAGGGCAGTTTCAGTGCTATGATGTGATTTATAGGCAGATTGGAAATTTTCACTTAAATTATTTAGATGGATATGATACAAAAGTCTTTGAGGAAAGATCCTGGGGCCCGCCGGGCGTGTGTGGCGCCGCATGAGGAAATTACTTGGGGCCCCGCCGGGCGTCGTGTGGGCGACTTTCTGAGGACAAAAAATCCCTCTTTTTCGGCCTCGTCGTTGGTCGATCGTTTAGGTTCGGGGAACGTAAGCGTTAACTTGCTATTGAGGTGGGGTAGAGTTATGGTTGGGTAATCCACTGGCTCTATTGACCCCAAATGTCCAGTGGCAACAGACTATAAACATTAGCCTTTGTAAACATTAGGCAATTGAACCATTAACTTTCTGCTTGATTGGGAGCGCCGATGAGGATACGTATCCATACACGATAAACCGCTAATGACAAGTAAATGTCACAATGGGCTATTTTTACATAGGTATGGCTGTCAGTACATATTATTACTAATATTCTCCAACTTATAATAATATTTTAAAACAATAGAGAAAAAAAACAATTAAAAAATAGAGAAGTACATAACAATTGTTTTTTATTTTTTATTTATTTATTTATTTTTTTTGATTTGTTTACATCCTCTTTTAAGCTCCCTAAACTTTCGGCTATAACTAACACACACATACACACACACACACACACACACAAAGGCACGAATGGTTGAATTATATATATATATATATATATATATATATATATATATATAAAAATATATATATATATATATATATATATATATATATATATATATATATTATATATATATATATATATATTCTTCATGCTGGCTAGATTTTGTTCGCATCTCTTGTGATCTGATTTATAAATGTATGTCTCCTCTGGATACATTTTTATGCTCTTCGGAGAAGAATTTCATAAGGGTGTCCGTCATTGTTCCGATAGTTTAGAACCAGTTACTGAGTTACTATGTTTCCTTACGAGGGAAGCTACGTCACGACTGTTGAACCCTATTGAGGTTTGAATGTCATTTGAAAACATATTTGTTTCTTTTTCTTTGATCCGCCATCAGAAGGGTTCGATTCTAAACTCATCATCACAGCTTGTCGCTCCACAGCATCTCTGGGGCGATGTGGTCTTGTGGTATGACACTCGCTTTAGGATCGGGAGGTCCTGGATTCGAGACTCGCTCGGCGCATAGTTGAGTCCTTGGAAAAGGCTCTTTATTCACATTCTCTCACCGTAGTCAGGAGGTGTAAAATGAGTACCTGGCCGTTAACAGTGTTGTCTCTGTCAGATAAAAAAAAAAAATCTAAAATCGCCAATCAGGCGTCATGTCTTGTTCTACTTGTTACGTGTTGCTGTTGGTCAGGGACCATTTGTAAAGCGCTTTGAGCACGTTTAGTGGATAAGCTCTATTTATACTCTTAGATCATGATCAGTGCATTTGGGCCCGTCCTGGCATTCTCTAAGGCTGTGGTGCTCCATAGGGAATGAGATTAGCGGAAGAGTAGCGTCCCTTGATTGGACGTCACCCATGGTCTGTGACGTCACCGGCGGAAAAAGTTATGAAAGACAGAACGTCACGTTGGTTGTGCGCATGCGTCTCTCGTCCACGAGAGACGCATGCGCACAACCAACATGACGTTCTGTCTCTAATAACTTTTCCTCCTGTAACGTCACAAACTGTGGGTGACGTCCAATCAAGGGACGCTACTCTCCCGCTAATCTCATTGCCTATCGTCTGCTCCTGGCATCCACATCAACCCAAGCTTGTCTTAGCCAGCCTCCACTTTTCATGTTTTCAGGGAAATAGTTGAGCGGAGAGAACATCATCATTTCTTTCTTTTTTTTAAAAAAAAATCCAATCCACCCGCCTACCGCCCCCCCCCAAAAAAAAAAACCCACAAAAAAAACCAAAAAAAAAACACAAAAAACAAAACAAAACAAAAAAAAAAAACATCAGTAAATAAAAATCATTCTTTAAAACATAATAAAAACATTTACAAATCCAGAACAAAACAAAACAACACAACAGAAACAAACAAACAAACAAAAATAAATAAAAACATGACCAGACTCGTAAAAATAACAGATGAGACGTCTATTGATGCTGTGCGCTTGGCTAAGAAACTCACATCATTGCCATTCGGAAGTGTAACGAACCAACACACACAACTATGTGTAACCTTGAACGTTTATAGTCTGTTTAATAGAGTTTATTGAGAATTACTCATAAAAATGGATGGCAAAAAAACAAAAACGAGGACCTGAGTGACGTCAACTTTGTTCGATCTATAGATAGAATGAAGATAACGTCACTCAGGTCTTTATTATTGATTTTTTCCCATCCATATTTATGAGTAATTTTCTCTAAACTGTATCAACCAGACTATAAACGTTCAAGAATACACATAGTTTTGTGTGTTGGTCCGTCATTCTTCGGATGGCAATGTTGTGAGTGTCTTAGCCAAGCGCATACTATCTATCGTAACTG
>NC_088365.1:47795581-47800581 GCF_034508935.2 Berghia stephanieae | reverse complement strand
CACACACACACACACACACACAAACACACACAGGTGAACCAGAGACAAACAGCCTGATTTTAAAAATAACCCCCCCCCCCCCCCCCAAAAAAAAAAAAAAAGAAAAAGAAAAGAAAAATATACCATAGAATACATTTTAAAAGGACAAAGACGAAACACACACACACACACACACACACACACACACACATTCACGAAAAACAAAACAAAAAGAAAATCCAGAAAACAAAACAAAACAAACAAACAAACAAACTCGCGATGAATTTGAAGATCGCCCTGAACTTCTTTGATCTGTCAGCTAATCGATGGTCATTATAACATGAAGCTATCAGAATCGATTTGACTGGAGTGAAAAATGTGACCCGTCGCCCCGATACGGTATAATGTCGGGCTGGTTTAGATGCCAAACAGTGGAAAATATGAGTCGTGAGTGAAAACGGTGTGTCTTTTTACGAGATCAGCCGAAACCCGCCGAAACCCACTCCCAGGTTCTCTCCCCAATGGTGTACACTTCCCTGAGTCCCAGGTTCACTTCCAACTGCCGCCTACTTCCCATAACTTTGTCGGATTTTGTCGGGTTTCGGCGAGTTTCGGCGGGTTTCGTAAAAAAGACACACCCAGTTAAAACGATCCTGTGCGGTGCGCATGAAGTCTTGCGTTGCTTTTAAAATCACTGTTTGGCCATTCTTAGGTTATTTAAATATGTGTCATTCTCTGTTCTTCCTCTAGCTGTCTTTCCTTCGATCACGCCAGTTGTTACCAACTTGTCAATTCCGTCTCTTCTTCACACATGTCCCAAAAACCGTAGCTGTCTCTTTCCGATGGTATCTATCAATAGTCTTCCTTTATTTCAGAAAAGTGAGTGGAGCAGGCACTTATGTTGATAATAACAAGAAATGAAGTGAGTAGGAAAGTACCAGAAGAAAACAAAGAATAAAAACTTCGCGGCGGCGATGGGGGCTCGAACCCGCGACCTTACGGGTACGACAGCTCCGCCTGGCCGGGGAGATCGTGACTTTACCGTATAAGCTATCCACGACCCCAAAAAACTCGCTTCAAACTATATTTATCTAGAGTCACTTTCCCCGTCTTCTGGAGGTCACGGGTTCAACACATACAAACGCCGCCAAGTGAGTGTCCAGCATTTAAGCTTAAAAGCCAGTATTCTCAACTGTAACACAGAAACGATTGAGTGTGCTCCGGTATTTGGGGTGAATTTTAATTTAATAAAGTGAGTGAAGCAGGCAATTATGTTGATAATATGTGGGTAGGAAAGTGCCAGAAGACAACAGAGAGTAAAAACTTTGAGACGTCGATGAGGGGCTCGAACCCGAGACCTTACTGGTACGACAACGAATATAATTTAGCATTCTCGGCCCAGGGCAGCGAGCACTTTCAATTTTGCTGATCTTTGGTGATAGCGAGAGTAACTCGCAGCGTCTTCTAAAAATCCATTGATCCGCTCCTTACCACCTATAGGAAAATCGTCCCATTCGGCCAATTTTCTTAGTCTTATTTCATTTTGTTATAGATATAGCCCTAAAAACTTGCCACTGTGTTGCAGAGCTCATTTCTCTGAACAAAATATAGAATATACTCGTTGCTAATCTGTTTGAAAAATCTATTTTTGTGTTGGGGAGTATGACGTTTTGGGGTAGAATTCTGAAAATAGCTGGTAAGGAGAGAATTAATTAGAGAAGCGAGATGGTCTAGTTATATATAATATATATATATATATATATATATATATGTGTGTGTGTGTGTGTGTGTGTATGTGTGTGTGATATTATGTTTGTGAGCGAGGGTATGTTGGGTTGACTTTGGAGAGATGGGGGTGTCATTGTTTTGTGTTTGAGTGTTTCATAAAGTTTTAATTTTATCTCCAGCCTAATGATTAACTCTTTCCTTACCAAGAATTTTCAGTATTTTCCTAAAAGGGCAGGCTTAACTAGCAGAAAATTTGATTTTATAAACTCAAACAAGCTCTCTATAAAACAACGTTATGTTCTTATTAATTAAACAAAGATCATTCTTCAAAGTTAGTGATGCACAAAACAAATCTGAATAAGAGAAATGTATATTTTGTCGTAACAGATGTGACGATTTTGCTGTAGGTCGTAAGGAGAGGGTTAATTGTGGATAATAATGTGAGACATAAGATAATTCTTGTCCAGGATAAACAGGCACAGGCACGGCACGTGCCTGTCTTGTGATATGACACTCGTCTTTGGAACGGACGGTCCTGAGTTCGAGTCCCGCTATGAGCGGTGCATAGTAAGTTGAGTCTATGGAAAATGCTCTTTACTAACATTTACTCAGGTGTTAAATGAGTACCGGGCCGCTAACAGCCTTCTCTTGAGGAAAAAATGCAATATCGCCTAATCGCCTAACAGGCGTCATGTCTCGCCCTACGCAATAAGTCTTGCCGTAAGCTTGGGACCCCTGATCCTTTGGGTACGTTAAGTGGATATAGCGCTATATAAATGCTCAACTTCTTTTTTTCTTTCTTCTTTCTTTTTTTTTTTTTATCGAGTGAAAGGGGTCTCGATAGCTCAGTTGATAGAGCACTCAAGTCACTCGCAAAGAGACCGAGAACCCATATCGATTCCGGGTGAAGTCGAGTAGTTGTTTTTGTTTTTTTTTTTGTTTGTTTTTTTTTTCTGACCTCCTCTCCTATTTCCACACACCAGTGATTAGGTACCTGGGTTTGTAGATCTGGTGGAAAGTACTTTTGTGATAGACTTTGTAATATCCAAAGAATAGCAAAAATTATTATAATATTGTCAGTTTCACGCAACAGAAACCGGGATATACTCCGGCTCTATGGGCCTAAAGTCTCCGAACGACTAATCTATCACATTAAAATATATTTATATCATTTTTTTTTTGTGATTGGTTTACGTTTACTCGAAGAAGGCTAAAGGTTTAAATATAGGGTTTTTTGGGGGTTTTTTGTGTGTTTTGTATCTTTTACACGAGTCATATTTATTCCTTTTATTTTACTATCTATTTTGTTGGCTCGTATAGGCTCTTTACTCACATTCTCTCACCGTACTCAGGTGTAAAATGAGTACCTGGCCGTTAACAGCGTTGTCTTTGGCCGAAAAATTGTAATATCGCCTTACAGGCGTCATGTCCCGTCCTATATGTTAAATGTTGCTGTTGGTCAGGGACCCCTTGTAAAGCGCTTTGAGCACATTTAGTGTATATTGCGCTATATAAAAATCAATTAAAAAACATTTAGGCACCTCTAAAATTTGGTCAAAAATAAAGTGTTTTGTTAGGGTTCGACCAATGTATTGCTTGACGATATCCAAGCCAATCCGATACCAATAAATCTATATCGATATCACAAGTTTGTCCCAGCCCAGCCCAGCCCAGCAGACCCCAAGCTCCTAGTCCCAAGCACGTTCGTCCTCTGCTCGAGATTGTTTGGTTTCATTATCTTGTTGCCATGGCGACGCCTTAGTATTTACGGGTTAGGTAGCGGTTTATTTATTCATCGATTTGTCTTATCGATACCTGGACGGGTTAATGATTTGTTTTCAAAGACAGCTGCATTCGATACAAGTCTAATGGTGTCCGCTTCAACCACCGGTATATTATTTTACACATGTAAAATACTCGTGGTTGCCTACGGATTTTCGGAAACTAATGACAGCGATTTTGGAAATTCGTTGATCAAACTAAGACTAACAGCATTGAAGTATTTTTTTTTGGCGATATTATGGCACATCATCATCTAACAAATAGAGGTGCCTAAATGAGTCAATAAAATGGAGATAAAAAAAAAAAGGCCAAGGGCCGAAACGTCGTTTGTTTTGTGTTGTTCATTCATGAGTCAAATATACTCCCTTTATCTTTATCTCCATCTACACACATCTTTTATGCAAAAACAAAACAAACAAAAAAACAAAAACAAAACAAAAAAAAACAAAAAAAAAAACAAACAATCCAAAAAAAACATTTAAAAAAAACCAAACAAACAATTATCCTTGAAAAAAATTTGATTATTGTAAATTAATAAGTCCTGGTACATTTTTCATCGACGCATGAAGTTTTGTTTTTGCTGTATGTTGTACTTTGCATAATATAAATTAAATAGTATATAATAGGACCTATATATTTGCACTTAAAAAAATAGATATGGCTTGCGGTTTTATTAAACCTGCGAGAACAGAAACACAATATTATCTGAACAAGTGGAAGAAATTGTCATCTTCGTAATGGCAGTGTCTCAAGTCCACTCAAATCTGTGCGGCTATGTGGTCTAATGGTATGGCACTCGCTTTCGGATCGGAAGGTCATAGGTTCGAGCTTCGCTCGGCGCATTGTAAAAGGCTCTTTACTCACATTCTCTCATCGTACTCATGTGTAAAATGAATACCTGGCCGATAACAGCGTTGTGTCTGTCCGAAAAAAAAATGTAATATGGCCTAAAAGGCGTCATGTCTCGTCCTACATGTTAAATGTTGCTGTTGACCAGGGATATCTTGTAAGGCGCTTTGAGTACGTTTAGTGGATATTTCTCTATATAAAAAAGCTCAAAAAAAAGCTCAAAGCTAAATAGTTACCAGTATCGTCATTGCATACAATTCTGATATAAATAATAATGTGAAATTGAATGTAAACTTCAATTTAATTACCAAAACAGATCAAATGAATGTTTCGGGTTTCCCCTTTATCAACAAAACAGGATGAATGAAACACTAGAGACGAATGAGATAATGTGGTAGTGGCGTAGTTAAGATGAATAAACAAAACATTGGTCGGCAGGAAATTAGGATGCTTCTTTGTAAGGAAGCACGAAGAAAATTTTATATAGCGCAATATCCACTAATCGTGCTCAACCTCATAATGCTTTACAAAGAGTCCCTTACCAACAGCAACGCGTAACACAAAGAACGAGACTCACTGAGCGCATAGTTGAGTCCTTGGAAAAGGCTCTTTACTCATATTCTCTCACCGTATTCAGGTGTAAAATTAGTACCTGGCCGTTA
>NC_088365.1:47765581-47790581 GCF_034508935.2 Berghia stephanieae | reverse complement strand
CTCCTCTCCGAAAACAAATGTTATTATAAAATTTGGCGCGAAAACTGTTCCTTCAAAAATCGATCGTTTAAAATACCTCCGTCTTTGTAGAAAACAAAACAAAAACAAACAAAAAACAAAACAAAAAAAACTATTAAAACTATGCGCCGATCAGAGCGGGACTCGAACCTTTGTCCTTCCTGCCCGAAGGCGAGTGACATAGCACTAGACCACATAGCTGCACATTAGGCCCATGGAGCTGGCATTTTTCCCGGTATAAATCTATAGCGTGAAATGGACAATAGCAATTTATTGGTACCCATTGGATAGGACGCTAGTCTATCGTAAAGTACTTTCCGCCAGATCTAACAGACCCAGCTATCCAATCACTGTTGGGTGGACAGGAGGGTCCAAAAAAAAATCTCGATCTCGGTCCCTTTGACTAGTGAAGTGAGTGCTCTACCAACTGAGCTATCGGGACCACCGGGAAAAAAACGGACGAAGAAAACACTATAAAATATAGTATGAGCTTGGCTAAGAAGCTCACAACATTGCCATCCAGAAGTATAACGGACCAAAACGCAAAACTATGTGTAACCATGAACTTTTATAGTCTGATTAATAGTTAATACAGTTTAGTGAGAAGTACTCATAAACGCGGATGGCAAAAACTAATAACAAACACCTGAGTGACGTCATTTCGTTCTATCCATAGCGCTTTGTGAAAGCTCACGTTTTTATTATTTTCATTCTGAACTTGAACCCTTTCAGAAAACTGGACGCCTTTGTCATGCATTGCGGGTCGGATAACAAGTCATCCAAATCCTTGACCAACAAGACGATCGAGTTAATCTTGTCCTTCCATTCATAAATAAAATTCTCTCCAGCCCAGCCAGATCACACATTATAATCCCGCGGTCCTTGGTAACGCCTGACACCTACTACCCCACAATAGCTTTACTCTCTCTCTCTCTCTCTCTCTCTCTCTCTCTCTCTCTCTCTCTCTCTCTCTCTCTCTCTCTCTCTCTCACTCACTCTCTCTTTCTTTCTTTCTCTCCCTCACCCTCTCTCACTCACATACACGTATTCTCTCTCTCTCTCTCTCTCTCTCTCTCTCTCTCTCTCTCTCACTCACTCTCTCTTTCTTTCTTTCTCTCCCTCACTCACATACACATACTCTCTCTCTCTCTCTCTCACACACACACACACACACACACACACACAATTGAGGAATGTGAGTACATTTAGTTAATTTTGTGTGCCCCCCCCCCTGTTTCTCTCTCTCTCTCTCTCTCTCTCTCTCTATCTATCTATCTATCTATCTATCTATCTATCTATCTATCTATCTACCTACCTATCTACCTACCTACCTACCTACCTACCTATCTATCTATCTATCTATCTATCTATCTATCTATCTATCTATCTATCTATCTATCTATCTATCTATCTATCTATCTATCCATCTACCCCCCTCCTCTCACTTCACTCCCATTCTCGCTATATTATATATATCTACCTACCTATCTGTCTATCTATCCCCGACCCACCCAACCCCAAAATAAATTTTAAAATCACAGATTATTATTAATAATAATAATAATTAATAATAATAATATAATAATAATAATAATAATAATAATAATAATAATAATAATAATAATAATATAATAATAATATATATATGACATAATAATTTATGCAATTTGGTCATTTCATTGTTACACTTGTTATGGCGTTATATAATAACGATAACATTGAACAGATATTTCACTCCTACTTATTCTCTCTCTCTCTCTCTCTCTCTCTCTCTCTCTCTCTCTCTCTCACACACACACATACACACACACACACACAAACACTAAATGTAAACATAGAAACATACACATAAACATACACATCCATAAACAGAAAGGCAGGCGACAGCCGTATCTAGGCGTGGCCTTCGTGAACTCTTATGGCCTGAGACATCGTCTCGACTGGCGATGTGACGTCACACTCCCGGTCCATCCGCTTTCGTTTTGAAAACCGGTTAATGGTTGACTGTGTTGTCATTCATTTTCAATTCATTCTTATCGGATTATTGTACCCTCTTGTTTTCTATAGATAATTTGTTAAATAGTCATTCATATTTTGATAAATACCATCCATTGTTTTGCATTTTCATCATGCCTCGTAAGTGCTGTGTGCCAAATTGTAAAGGAAATTATTATCCTTCTGAGAAAGTGTCTGCCTTTGAATTTCCCTCGGATTTGGATAGGAAAAACCTTTGGTTGAGGAAGATACCAAGACAAGATTTCCAACCTTCTTCTACAGCTGTGGTATGTGAGCGTCATTTTTGTGACAGATTTATTGTCAGAGTAGATTCTGTCACAAGACCTGACGGTTCCATTCTCAGTGTAGAGAGAAGCATACCAAAATTGACAAAAGATGCCTATCCTTCCATCTTTCCCAACTGTCCCTCCTATTTATCTACGAAAATATCCCTGAAACGGAAAGCCCCCGACGAAAGGCGAGATGCAGTTTTAAAGAGAGACGATGAGTCTTTTAAACGATGGGTTGAAAATGATCGGATTAAGAATTATACAGAATTCTGTGGCATTTTCAATACCAGAGTTGATGCGAAATTATGGATTTATCGTTTTTTTCTTGCCTCATCGTCTTCACCTGATGATCCACCAATGCCTGACCACTGCACCCTTTACAGGATTATTGATACTGTTGACAGTGCTCCAAAGTTGCTGTCTTCAATCAAAGTTTTCTCTGACATGCATGTGGAAATATTTTCTGATAATCGTAAGTATTTACCTTGAAAATTGACATGTTTAGAATTAGAATAAATGATTTCTAAAATAGTAATAGTAATAGTGCTAGATAGAACTTCTAGTATATAAGAGTAGTGCTGGTGTTAGAAGTAGTAGTAGCAGTGGTGGTGGTAATAGTAGCAGTAGTAGTAGGAACGCCAATATAGTAGTACTAGTAGCAATGGCAATATCAGTAGTAGTGACACCAATAATGGCAATGGTAGTCTACCACTAACAGTAGTTCTAGTAGTGGTTGTAGTCGTATAATAGTAATTGCAGTAATAATATTCTTGGTAGAGTAGTTTGAAATATTATTAGTAGTAGTGGTAGTAGTAACACTAATGGTAGTAGAAGTAGTAATAAATATAGTAAGTATAATTTTTATTAAAGTCTATCTTAATGCTGTGATGTTATTATATACAATTAAAAGATATATTATTATCTCACTATCAACCATTTTATAAGGATCTTGTTTAAATGATGAAAGAAGACAATAAAAAAGATACAACTTATTTTTCATTGAAGCATGGAAATTATAATATATGTTAGTGTGATGACTTGACCATTATTTTTTTCTTTGTTTTTCAGAAAGGGTTCCTGATAGCGCCATTGCATGGATTTTTGGGAAAACTTCTCCCCCAACTCTTACATGCTGGTCTCAATTTGACACTGTCCTTTCCCATTTTTGTCATGGGAATGGATTTGATAGAAGTAACTTGGAGGACCAGCTGCAACTTTATGTTTCAGCTATTGATAGTCTATGCAACAGTATTGACAATGATGAAGATGATGAGTCCAAGTCTTTGTTCATGCCAAAAGTTAGGTTTTTGGTTGAGCAGCTTAAGTTAGTTAACTTGTCTGTAAAACGTTACAGTTGCTCTACCCTTATCTGGGCATTCCAGTTGTTTGCATCTGCTCCTCGTGCCTATTCTCTTCTAAGGAATTCCTTTCTTACTTTGCCTCATCAGTCCTATCTTAGAAAACTTTCCTCTGTCTTTGAAATGAAGACTGGTTTTCCTAATTCTAAAGATCATGAAGCATATTTAAGACAGCGATGTCTTAAAATGCAAGAGCATGAGCGTGATGTCGTTCTCATGATGGACGAAATTCATATTTCTCACCAGTTGTCGTATAAAGGGGGGAAACTTGAGGGCTCTGCATATAATTGTCAGGTTTCTGAGGCAAGCACTGCCCAGGTCTTCATGATTTCCTCAGTTCTTTGTAAACAGAAAGATGTTGTTGCCATTTTACCTGTAAAAAATATTGATGCTCGTTATTTGCAATGTTTGCTTCTTAAAACATTGCAAGTTCTTCATGATGTTGGTTTTCATGTTTTGTGTGTTATTTCTGACAACAACAGAATTAACCGCAATGCCTTTGCTATAATGTCTGGGGGAAGTCTTTGTCCATCTATTCCAAATCCTGTCATTCCTTCAGAGAAACTTTTTTTTCTTTTTGATACTGTCCACCTTTTCAAATGTATTAGAAATAACTGGACGTCTCAAAAAGACTTGGAGAAGACTTTTATTTTACCACCTGTACTGACCAACAATGAAAATCCTTCATCTTCAGTTATGAGAGCATCCATGTGTCACATTACAAAAGTATACGAGGAAGAGAAGTCATCAGTCGTGAAACTTGCTCCATCTTTGAATCGAAAATGTTTGAATCCATCGCCTACTGAGAAACAGAGTGTTCCACTGATGTTGAGAATTTTTGACAGACGGAATGCTGCTGCCTTGGAGCACTTTGGATCCAAATGGAATGTCAATGTCAGTGGGACAGTATCATTTATATTGTTCATTGTACAGCTATGGAATGTTCTAAATGTCAAGCATCCGCTGAAAGGCAGGAGATTGAGGGATGAGAGATGCAAGCCAATTAATTCCATCTCTGATTCCAATTTCTCATTTCTTCAAGATGCTTTGACTTGGTTCAAGGACTGGAGCAGGTTAGGGATGAAACCACGAGAAGGAGTATTGTCGAGAGAAACCATGGATGCTCTTGTTCACACTATTTCTACTTTTCTTGAATTTGTTCCTTATCTCTTATCTCATAAGAAATATAAATATGTCTTGTTGGGAAAGTTTCAGACTGATGATCTGGAGTTTCGTTTCAGCCAGTACAGACAGTTGAGCGGAGGTAATTATCATGTCTCCGTTCAACAACTTCTTGAGGGCGAGAAAAAGTTGAAGCTTCTTAGCGTTCTTAAGTTTATTTCTGCTTCAAGTGGTTCTTTGAAATTAAAAGATATCACTGAACCATTGGAAGAAATAAGATTAAATGATTCCTCTTGTCATGATGACATCCAATATTTTACTCCTTTACTTTATGATTGTGATGATATTGAACTTGTTTCAGAGCAATTGAAAGCTCTTGTCTTTGTCTCTGGATACTGTGCTCGAAAAGCATTGCTTAATGTGACTTGTGATGGCTGCAAGAGTGAGTTTCGACAAGAACGGGTCCTTCAAGTGGAATCAACAGCAGAATCATTAGCTTACATTTCTGTTCTCGACCGAGGCGGTTTGACGTGGCCAACTGATTATGCTGTTGAAATCATGACACACATTTTTAAAATTTTTCAGTTCTTGATTGGCAATCATGATCATGAACAGCGTCTGCTTTCAAACACCAATCAGAGATTTCTTTTAATGAAACTCACTCTGCAAAGGCTTTCTGATTTAGAATTATTGGGGAAAAATTGTGATATTTGTAACACAGATCTGCTCATTGTTCACAGATTCTGCAAACCAGCTGTCAACATTTTCCTCAACAATTACTCCAAGATGTTCACAGATAAGGCAACAACATCAAAGAACAAAAGGAAGCTTCAAACTCTTACGAAAAGAGCATAGGTCATCTTCTTTTCCTTCTCATTATTGGATAAGACTGGAGGCACATGTTTCAGACAACCATCGGGTTTAGATTCCTGCAGAGCTCACGACGTATGTGGGGGATGTAAGGGCTGCCCATTTTATATATCAATCGCCAGTTCCATGCCACATGTGTCTCCATGTCAAGTCCAACTCTATGTTTTCTCATTCCTTTTCCTTCTTATTACCATAAAATCACATCTCTTTGTTTATTGTCATCACTGTTGCATATTCTTTTTAGGATTAACAATTGACCAGTATGTACATATCAACATTATGTATACATTTACAGAAATTATAATAGATATATAGTGTCTGCAGATTGAACTCTGTGGAACCTGTAGGTATCCAACTGATTTTTTTGAGTTCCAAGCTGCACTGATGAGCTGTTGAACAGCGAAACACTATATTTTTTATAGTCAATCTATAGTTTATATATAGTGTCTGCAGATTGAACTTCTTGCGTTTCGTGCCCAATAATTATCATTGACGGAGCAAGGTAATGTTTTGTTTATTTTATTTTTTATATTAGTATTAGCCTACTATTGCCCATATTACAATTAAAATTTTGAATGAAATAAAGATTTAAAAGAGCATTTAGCCCCCTTATTATTCTTGTACAATTCTTTTTTAATGAGAAATAAAATCGACTTGTATTTTTTGCTAGGACTTGAGATCCAGTGTGTAGTACAGCGAAATAGTAATGAATTGGTGTGTGTTGTATGCGAGTGGAAAAAAATAATTCATGCCAATTATTTCTTCTTAACCATGCCAAATATAGCTAGCATGGTTGGGGGGGGGGGGAGGTAATTTTTTTGTCGTGTTATTTATAAACTGTTAAAAGTAAGCATAATATAATAATGTGAAAATGAAGTGTAAAAAAGTGGTTTGCTATAAATTTCAATGACAAAAGTAAATGATCTTATTATAAATCTTCGCAATCGTTATCGTCGAAGTCCAAGAAAAATGGAAGTCGGGTTGATATAGGATCATTTGCATCGGCAAAATGAGTTTGAATGAAAAATAAATGCTAATCAACGAAATCAATAATTAATAAACATCTATTTTCTAAGGAAAGTCGTTAAATAATGCATATCGAATTTTTTAAATCTGGGTTTCCTAAAAGTTGGCCACAAAAGTTCCAATCTGGAAAATCTATGTTTTTCCTGCCTCGCTTCACTGGTAACACACACAGCCGCCCGCTCGGCTCGCTGTCTCCTCTCTCTCACTTGTTATGATTTAGAGAGTGACGTCACTGTATCCAGTCTTGGGCCTCTAGTATAACGAAGGCCACGATCTAGGGCAAACACTTAGCGAGGCACACGCACTTCGCGAGTCAGCGTGCGAGGGCTGGTGACCATTGGCTCAAAGAAGGAATGTCCCTTCTAGTAGCGTTAGCTCTCCTCTTTCTAGGGTGTCACAGACCAGTTGCACGTCACGTGAATGTTGGACTTCTAATATTATTATTATTATTACCAGGTACCTACTACGTACCTAGATACACCTACACACGCGTGCACGCTTTCTATGGAATTCTCTCACAAACGTGTTTTGATTTTACGTGGGAATAAAATAGTAGCAGATAGTCCCAAGCGGTATAATATTATTCTATTATTGTTGTGTGTTGGATTTGATGCTAAAATTAAAACTTAGATGCAATCTTATGTTATAGATAGAAAGAAGATGACGTCATTCATCATTCAGGCCTTTGGTATTGTTGTTTTTTTTTTTTTTTAATTTGTTTTTTTTTTTTGTTTTTTTTTTTTTTTGGGGGGGGGGGGGGGGGGGGGGTTTTGCCATCCATGTTTATGAGTGATTCTCTACTAAACTATTAACCAGACTATAAACGTTGAAGGTTACACATAGTTTGTGTGTTGGTTCGTTATATTTCCGGATGGCAATGTTGTGAGCTTCTTAGTCTATAGATAGTATGCGCTTGTCTCAGAAGCTCACAACATTGCCATCCGGAAGTATAACGGACAAACACACAAAACTATGTGTAACCACTTTTATAGATAGTATGAAGTTGACGTCACTCAGGGCTTTGTTATTGCTTTTTGCCATCCGCATTTATGAGTAATTCTCACTAAACTGTATTAACCAGACTATAAACCTTCAAGATTACACACAGTTTTGTGTGTTGGTCCGTTATACTTCCGGATGGCAATGTTATGAGTTTCTTAGCCAAGCGCATACTATCTATAGTCTGGTTAATTTAGTGAGAATCACTCACAAACGCGGATGGCAAAATACAATAACAAAGACTTGGGTGACGTCATCTTCGTTCTATCTATAGATACTGTGCGCTTGGCTAGGAAACTCACAACATTGCCATCCGGAAATATAACGGACCAACACACAAATCTATAGATAGAATGCGCTTGGCCGAGGAGTTCACAACATTGCCATCCGGAAGTATAACGGACCAACACACAAACTCTGTGTAACCATGAACTTTTATAGTCTGGTTAATACAGTTTAGTGAGAACAACTCACAAACGCGGATGGCAAAAACAATAACAAAGGCCTGAGTGACGTCATCTGCATACTATCTATATGTACCCAACCTTGAACGTTTATTGTCTGGTTAACACAGTTAAGTGAGAATTACTCATAAACATGGATGGCAAAAAAAAAAAAAAATATTAAGATAGAAAAAGAAAAAAAAGCCCAATAACAGAGAGGTGAGGGACGTCAACTTCGTTCTATCTATAAGTTCAAGGTTACATATAATTTTGTATGTTGGCAGATACATTTCATGTGACTGGCGGATGTTTTGAGAACTGTATCTAGTATATAAACGCATAACATCGATATACCGCTACAAGCGCACTATTATTAAAACAAAACATAATAGATGAATGAAGTTGACGGAACTCGGGCGGGTCTTTATTTTTATATTATTTTTAATTTTGTTTTTGTATTTTGGCCATCAAATGAGTAGTTCTCACTAAACTGTAATAAACAGACTATAAACGTTTAAGTCTACACATTTTTTGTATGTTGGTTCGTTATCCTTCCGGATGGTAATGTTGTGAGTTTCTTAGCCAAGCGCACAGCATCTATAGATTTGTGTGTTATTATTATTGAACCCCCCCCCCCCTCCCCCCGTGAAACACGCTGCTCACCAATCACTTCGAAGCGTGTGTGAACTTCATTCATTCAGAAATTCCGTGTTTTCTTCCTTTCTTTATAATGTTATCAGTTCAAGATCGATTGACCTCCAATTGTCTAGTGTTTTGGTTTTCTTTTCGTTTCTTTTTTTATCTTCTCATTTTTGAGAAAGATAAGAATGATATCTGTGTATGTATTCACGAACTGTCAGGAGTTCTAGATAATTATTATCGTAGAGCTGTGTAGAAAGTGAGAGAAGTTAAGTAAGCGATTTCATCTTAAATCGACAGTGTCGTTTTGTGGGTTTTTTTTTATTTCTTGTCTTTTCTTATATTTAAGATAAGATAAGAATAATATTTGTGTTTGTATTGATAACAGGAGTCCTAAATTTTGTCGTAGATTTGTGAGGATATGAGAGAAGTTATGCGATTTCATCGTAATTAGAAATTTATTATCTTTTCTTAACTTTTGAACTAGATAAGGATAATGTTTATGTATGTATTCATGACAGGAGTCGTAATTATTATTCTATAGCTGTGAGGAAATGAGAGAAGTTATGCGATTTCATCTTAATTCGACAGTGTAGTTAGCGTTTGAGTTTTATTTTCTTATTTTTTCGTATCTTCACGCGTTTGAAATAGATAAAAATAATATTTTTGTATATATTCATGACAGGAGTCCTGAAGTTTGTCGTAGAGTTGCGAGGATGTGAAAGAAGTTATGCGATTTCACCGTAATTATTCAATATAGTCTTTGGTTTACTTTTCTTATCTTCACGCTTTTGAAATAGATAAGAATAATGTTCTTGAATATATTCATGACAGGAGGCGTAATTATTATCCTAGAGTTGTGAGGAAATGAGTATAGTTATGCAATTTCATCGTAATTAGACATTACAGTCTTTGATTTTCTTTTCTTATCTTCACGCTTTTGAAATAGATAAGAATAATATTTTGTATGTATTCATGTCAGGAGTCCTAAATTTTGTTGTAGAGTCGTAAGAAAATGAGAGAAGTTATGCGAGTTCATCGTAATTAGACAATTATCTTTTCTTATCTTCACACTTTTGAAATAGATAAGAATTATATTTTATGTATGTATTCATGGCGGTATTCCTAATTATTATCCCGGAGCTGTGAGGAACTGAGTTTGGTTATGCGTTTTCATCGTAATTATTCAATACAGTTTCTTATCTTTTTTTTTGGTTTTCTTATCTTCACACCGTTGAATTAGATGATAATGACATTTTTTAAAATGTATTCATGACAGGAGTCCTAAATTTTGTCGTAGAGTTGTGAGGAAATGAGAGAAGTTATGAGATTTCATTGTAATTAGACAATACAGTGTTTGGTTTTCTTTTGTTATCTTTTCTTACATTTTCACGCTTTTTAAATAGATAAGAATAATATTTTTATATGTTATTCATGACAGGAGTTGTACTTATTTGTTCTAGAGCTGTGAAGAAATGAGTATGGTTATGCGATTTCATCGACATTAGAAATTATCTTTTCTTATCTTCGCACTTTTGAAATAGATAAGGATAACATAATTTTTTATGTATTCATGACAGGTGTCTTAATTATTATCCTAGAGCTGTGAGGAACTGAGTATAGTTATGCGTTTTCATCCTAATTAGACGTTACCCGTATACCCTAATTGGAAGTACGAGATTTGATCTTTGTTGTAGATTTGGAGTAGGAAGGTTGTGTTGTTGACTGTTGTGATTCGTCTTGTGCTTTGGATTATGGACAACAACAACTGATCAAATCGATTTTGGATGTAGATAGGAATCGGAGGAGGAGGAGGAGAGAGGAAGGATTTTTTGTTACAGGTATGATGGAATGAGTTTGGATTTAATTTAATTGGTAGTATGAGTACACTGATATCGCGGTGGTGGTTGTTGTTGTTGTTGTTGTTGTTGTTGTTGTTGTTTTTGTTGTTGTTGTTGTTGTTAATGGTTTTATAATTGGTTGTGGTGGTGATTGATGTGTTCCTTTGTATAAAAGCTCATTATATTCAAATAAAAAACCTACAAAACAAAAACAACACATTTTTATTATATACCTACTCGTATAGATTTTTTTTATTCTTGTATATTTGTTCTATATCCTGGTATTTGTTTGCAAAACACGTCGGTCAAAAAAAAAAACAAAAAAAAACAGACAAAACAAAACAAACAAAATAATAATAATAATAATAATAATAATAATAATAATAATAATAATAATAATAATAATAATAATAATATATGATGATATGAATAAATGATATGATGATGATGATGATGATGATGATGATGATGATGATGATGATGATAAAAAAAATTAAATACACAAAAGTAAAAGGAAAAAAAAAATTCCCTTTATTCATCCCAAAGGGGATATTTGTCTCTAGGGTCTATTCCAAGGGGAGACTGGAATAACCCGGGCGTCAGCCGCATTGCATCGCCGCAAACTGAGCTATTGAGGCGAGGTGACTTAGTCAGGACAACACAGTGCAGCTTCGGGTGATTGAACCTGGTACTTTTCGAGTACGAAACTAAGACCGTACCGCTGAGCCACGCTGCCCCCTTGTAATGGAGAGAAAGATGGAGTAAATGTGGCTCATTTATAAGGGAACAACACAAAACAATCTACGCTTCGGCTCTTGGCCTTTCTCAAGTAAACACGATATATATATATATATATATATATATATATATATATATATATATATATATATATATATATATTAGATTTTCATAATATTTGAAACCTTATGGGCGGGTGGTTGGATGGGAGCATCACCCTTGAATCATATACCTATGATGTTCGCATGGGTGTACGATCCGATAGTGATGGCGTTTCTTCTTCTCTTTACTAGCCTATCCTGCTTCTTTGGTTTGTGATTGTATTTTTGACAGGCGATATTTTTTTTTCTGTAAATCTTCTGCCTGTTTGTTCTTGGTTATTTATAATTTAGCTTATGATATCTTTAGGTTATGATTTTGATTTACATTTGTACTATTTTTGTTAGATTGCTTGTTTTTTTGTTTCAGCGGTCTCTCATATAACCTCAATTGTGTTGGAAGAGACCTAAAGCAACAAACAAACAAAAAAACCTTATGGTGTGGATATGTGTGTTTGTGTTTTACAAATATTATAACAATCTGATATGTATAATATATATATATATTATATATATATATATATATATATATATATATATATATATAATACATATATATATATATATTATATATATATATATATATATAATACATATATATATATATATATATATATATATATATATATATATATTCGTGTTTATTTGAGAAAGGTCAAGGGCCGAAACGTCTTTGTTTTGTGTTGTTCCCTTATAAATGAGTCGCATTTACTCCCTTTATCTTTCTCTCCATCCTATAAGCTCATTTAGGCACCTCTAGTTATTGCAATTCCCCCCCCCCCCCCCCCCACACCCCCAATCCCTGTACCTTGTTACATATTTCAAATGCAAATGAAAGTATTTCAACTATTTCTTTTTGTAAAGTCGAATACAGCCTGAGGATTAGGCAAGTAGACACTATGTAAATATCATCTACGTAAAGTATTTTGGTTGAAGATCGTGGTTTAAAGGTAAAATGACATTGTTATTACGGGTCAAAATGGGTAGGTATATTAAAAAAAAAAAACAGGTTCAGCTTTTAAATCATATAGTGAGATATCCACTAACCGTGCTCAAAGCCCTTTACAAAGGGTCCCTGACAAACATCAACACGTAACATGGAGACTTGACCCCTGTTAAGGCGATGATACAATAATTTTTTTTCAGACATAGACAACGCTGTTAAAGTCCATGTAGAAATTTTACACCTGAGTACGGTGAGATAATGTGAGTGAAAGAGTCTGTTCCAAAGACTCAACAATGCGTCAAGCGAGGCTCCAACCCAGTTCTTTCCGATCCGAAAGCGATGTCATACCACTAGACCACATAGCAGTAGAAAAAGCAGTGAGAATATATTGGAATCGAATGTTCAAGTCTGTCTTTAAATGTTTAACGCATTTGCAGGTCTGATTACCCAATTCCTTATGGGCCCATTGTTGTAATAAAACCTCCCCAAAAATGACGCAAAATTATATTGTCCATTACACCAATGTTAAACTAGGCTCATAATTTGGGTTCGAATATCAGACCTGCATATATGTACGCGTTGACCAGTATTGTACATGTTTATAGGAATTGTACATTTAGAGTGTTATAATACAGTTTTGTTTTTTTTTACCAATATTGAATATTTCGTAACTTCGGAGATACCTATCCCCCCCCCCCCCCCCCCCCCTTGCAAGGTTGGGCTCTTCTCTCGGTCGGAAAATCCAGATTAAAAAACCGGTAGCTAATAGGCCTAACATGACAATAATGATATAGCCATATAGAATAAATACACATAGTAGGCAACAGATGGCATGGAATTATATTACATCGTTATGATTAAAATTGTAATTATAATGAGAAGGGGTTGGTTTGGTTGGCTGTAACAATGTTGTTGTTTGCTCTCATAAAATACTTTTTTGTTATTGTTGTCATCTTCCATTATGGCGAGGAAGCGTTAATAAATAAATAAACAAATCAATTAATAAATAAACAAATCAGTTAATAAATAAACAAATCAGTTAATAAGTAAACAAATCAGTTAATAAAGAAAGAAATCAATTAATAAAGAAAGAAATCAGTTAATAAATAAACAAATCAGTTAATAAATAAACAAATCAGTTAATAAATAAACAAATCAGTTAATAAATAAACAAATCAGTTAATAAATAAACAAATCAGTTAATAAATAAACAAATCAGTTAATAAATAAACAAATCAGTTAATAAATAAACAAATCAGTTAATAAATAATCAAATCAGTTAATAAGTAAACAAATCAGTTAATAAGTAAACAAATAAGTTAATAAATAAACGCGTAGGATTATTAAATAGCGCATTATCACTTACCGCGCATCACAATATGATTTCAGTTATTTCCTTATCAGGTCATAAGGAACAAATACTATTTCCATTTCATACAGTACTCAGTCACCTAATAGGCGTCCTTTTTGTTGTACATACTAACTCTCTTACAACATCCGCCACTGCCTATAGCCTGGTACTCCTTCATACCTGGTGGGATAAAGAATGTAATGCTAATTGCCTTACCAAAGGACATACCACCGTTAGCATCAGGATCTTTCACGATCACTGTCACCCATCCAGCTAATGACCACGTTTTAAATCGTTGACTTTGTGACAAGACGAGACACTCTAACCACTGAGCCATCGATTCATACTCGTAATATTATAATATCATCGGTTGATTAAAATGTCCCTCAACTTGTCAACAACTCCCAAACCCAAGACTTCAAAAGTAAAGATGCGCAAAAATTCATAGAAAGTGTCTGGGTGGGGTTCCTGACCTACCATAGTGGGCAGGGAGACACTTACCGTGTCTTCTATATCCCTCTATAGCTGTTTTCCAACATTTTCTTCTTTTTTTTCCGGCCAAATTTAAAATAAAATGTGTTGGCATTGTACAACGAGAGTTAAGTCTTGTTTTATGGTAATGGTGAGTTATTAATACAATGTGTAATTTCGGGAATCTGGCAGTTATAGCATAGAACGTAATATTATAGTAATACAGGTAGGGACTGTCGTAAATTGGCAAAACACATTTATTCAATTTAACCAGAGAAAAAAAATTATATAAAAAAAAATTAAAAAGAAAGACAAAAGAAATGAAAAAAAAAATAATTATAAAAAGAAAACAAAAGAAAAAAAGAAAAACATCAAACAAACTTTAACTTAATCGACAGGTTAAGGTGACCTTCAAGGAAAAAAATGCAGGTGGATATGAAACAGTTGAGCCTCGCTCGGAGCGTAGTTGAGTCCTTGGGAAAAGGCTCTTTACTCACATTCTCTTACCGTACTCAGGTGTAAAATGAATATCTGGCCGTTAATAGCGTTGTCTCTGTCCGAAAAAAAAAATAATTGTAATATTGCCTAGCAGGCGTCATGTCTCGTTCTACACATTATATGTTACGTGTTGCTGTTTGTCACTTGGGACCACTTGTAAAGGGATTTGAGCACGTTTAGTGGGTATTGCCTTTATAAATGCTCACATTTAATGCTTTAGGTGTCTGGGAGGCCATATTGTATTCACCTATACATGTAATAATTGTGTTTTCTGGCTAATACTGAAGAAACAGGATGTTTTGTCATTTTGTCGTAGTGAATGTAGTAAAACAGTAGTAATGAGAGTCGTTTTAGCTTGGGGTATCAATTTTATGTGTTCGATAATACCGTAATTCGATACGGCTTGGTGGATATCGATATCGTTAGTGGAATATTAAGTGAAATTATAAGAAAGATGATATGACTGATTAGGAATAATATATACACTTTTAGTCGGTGAATCTATCGATCCATCTGTCCATCCATCCACCTATCCTTTCATCTATCATTCACCCACCCATTCATCCACCTATCCTTGCTGCCATCCATCCACTCATTCCTTTATCCATCTATCCATTTTGGTCGGTGTATCTATCCATCCATCTATCCATGCACCATCCACCTATCCTTTCATCCATCTTACTATGTAAATACATTCTAGGCTACTTAACTACTCGAGAAGCGAAGGATGTATATATATAGATAGTATGCAGATGACGTCACTCAGGCCTTTGTTATTGTTTTTGCCATCCGCGTTTGTGAGTTGTTCTCACTAAACTGTATTAACCAGACTATAAAAGTTCATGGTTACACAGAGTTTGTGTGTTGGTCCGTTATACTTCCGGATGGCAATGTTGTGAACTCCTTGGCCAAGCGCATTCTATCTATATAATATATATATATATATATATATATATATAATATATATATATATATATATATATATATATATATATAATTCATGGTTTATGTTTTTACAATTTTATATATATATATATACCTACCTATCTATCTCCACCCATCTATCCAGTTATCCATTTCCACAATGTATCCATCTATCCATAGTATTTCTCTCTCTCTCTCTCTCTCTCTCTCTCTCTCTCTCTCTCTCTATCTATCTATCTATCTATATCTATCCATCATTCCATCCATCCATCCATCTATCTATCTATCTATCTATCTATCTATCTATCTATCTATCTATCTATCTATCTATCTATCTAATTATCTAATTACCTATCTATCTATCTATCTATCTATCTATCTATCTATCTATCTACTATCTATTTATCTATCTATCTATCTATCTATCTATCTATCTATCTATCTATCCATAGAACTTAAATACAATAAGAGAGAGAGAGAGAGAGAGAGAGAGAGAGAGAGAGAGAGAGAGAGAGAGAGAGAGATTGAGAAAGAGACATAGGGAGAGCGACAGAGATAAACCAAATACCCTCACCACCCATATCGTTCATCACCATCATCGTTGTCTTATTCTTCCTCCTCTTCTTCCTCCTCCTCCTCCTCCTTTTCCTCATCCACTTCCTCCTCCTCCTTTTCCTCATCCACTTCCTCCTCCTCCTCCATTTCCTCTTCCTCCTCATCTACCCCCTCCTCCTCCTATTCCTTCTCCTCCCCATCCTCCTTACCCTCCTACTCCTCCACCTCCCCGTCCTCATCCTTTTCCTCCTCCACCACCTCCCACTTCACCTCCTCCTCCTCCTCCTCCTCCTAGTCCTCCACCTCCTCCTATTCCTCCTCCTCCTCCTCTTCCTCATCCTCCTCCTCCTCCTTCTCTTCCTCATCATCATCAATTATCATCATCATCATCCTTGCCATCAATGATAACCGCTACTTCAACTAATAGTAATTGTGTGTAAATGCCTCCTAACCTTATAGAATAATAACGTAACTATCGACATCAAATGTCATCGATCAATGCCCAATTAACTTAGAAGCGCATCATATAGAAAACGACGTTTTATGATTTATGTGCTAATTGTAGTATTGATTACACTTACATACAATAACGCTTATGAATAGATTGAGCAGATAATTTCCGATTACCAACTGTCCAGCACATACCCGACCCGAATCTAAATCAAGTTTCGATTGATTGTCGTCGTGTTAAAATTGTCGCTTTAATGTCATGAAAAGGTTGAAAAAAATAAAGATAAGTATTGAAATGTGAGCTCCAATTTAGTAAACGAAGACATATACTACTGACGTTTCAGGTTTCCCCTTTATCAACAAAACACGAAGAATTCATCGTGTTGTATTGATAATTGGGACACCCGAAACGTCCATAGGATTTATTAAACGAAGACAGATACTATAGATGATTCGGGTTTCTCTTTTTATCAACAAAACACTAAGAACCCATCGTGTTGTGTTGATAAAAGGGAAACCCGAAACGTCTATAGTATATATTATGTCTTCGTTTAATAAATTGGAGCTTACGTTTCAATAATTATCGTTATTCTTTTCCTTCGAGCTTCAAAGCAGCAACATTTCCATGAAACAGATGAACGCGCTCGTGGATTTCCTGTTACAACATAATCTATCGATGTGTCAATGAAAACATTCTTTGATCTTAATTCTAAATATTATTATGATTGAAACAATGGATACCATTTTGCCCGGGGATCCCAATCACTGAGTTGGTAGAGCTCTCGCAACACGTGAGTTTGAGCTTTTATTTTGTTTTAAACTTAAATTATAATTGACCTTTTATAGAGCGCAGTATCCACTAAATGTGCTCAAAGCGCTTTACAAGGGGTCCCTTACCAACAGCAACACGTAACATGTAGAACGAGACATGATGCCTGTCAGGCGATATTACAGTTTTTCCGGACGGAGACAACGCTGTTAACTACCAGGTACTCATTTTACACCTGAGTACGGTGACAAAATGTGAGTAAAGAGCCTTTTCAAAGGACTCAACTACTCGCCCGAGCGTGGCTCGAACCCAGGACCTGTCGATCCGAGAGCGAGTGTCATACCAATAGGTCTGAGAGTTTTTGTCAAGATGAGGGTCATTTAAATCGATCGATATTTATTGAAGGACGAGTTTTCTGGCCAAATTTTTAAATATGGATTTTTCCGGAGTACTTTGAGTACTCGTAATCTCAGAATCGTCTCAGACGAATACAAACAGCTTTTAATCATTCGACGCACCAAGAGTAAACATTAAACAGTACACGGCCGTACTCTGTAAAAATACGTATTTAAAGATTTGGCCAAAAAAACATTTCCTTCAAATATCGATCGATTTAAATGACCCTCGTCTTAGCAACAACAGCTCAAACTTTGGACATCGTGAGGTCTTCTTTTAAGTGCCAGGTTTTTAGGGTTTTTGTTGGTTTTTTTTTTGTTTTTCCAAGATGAAGGTCATTTAAATTGATCGATATTTGAATGACGAGTTTTCCGGCCGATTTCTAAAATACGTGTTTTTTCTAGAGTACGGCAGTTATCTTGTTAAAATCGATATGAAGCCTTTTTTTTTTACCACTCAACTTGCAGACACGTTTGTGTACCTATAGATAGTATGCGCTTGGCAAAGAAACTCCCAACATTGCCATCCGGAAATATAACGGACCAACACACGAAACTATGTGTAACGTTTATAGTCTGGTTTATAAAGTTTAGTAAGAATATTGAATATCTCATAAAACTGGATTGAAAAATCAATAACAAAGACCCTGGTGACGTCAACTTCGTTCCGTTATATCTATAATAATCAATCACACACATTGTGAAATTAAGGAGCGGGCATCGGTGTCAGATTAAGACTGAAAAAGTGTATATGAAAGGTGCAAGACAAAGCAAGAAAGAAAAATACAATTAAAAAAAAAACTATCACAAAAAATCAGTCGACTTCACTACTAATTTTTTGGGATATTTTTTTTTTTCTTATATTTGAATTTTTCTTTCTTGATTTGTCTGGCACCTTTACTAATAATAATAATAATAATAATAATAATAAAAATAATAATAATAATAATAATAATAATAATAATAATAATAATAATAATAATAATAATAATAATAATAATAATAATAATAAGCTTATGCCGAAGCTTCGAAGCGCTTCACATTGACCATCAGTAAAAAAACATTACACACTGCAGATTCGGACATACGAACAAAAGCTCACACGCATCCAATTACACACACACACACACACACACACACACACACACACATATACACACTGTACATAAATATATTACTCGCACACACAAATACACACTTGTTCAGTTCTTAATAAACAATATACATGACGAAAGAAAAAAATAACGATCTGTTCCCGGGCGTTTCGATGTTATTGTTGATTTCTTGTTGAGAATGTCTCGACGTTCATGCGTAGCCATCGTTAACTTATAGATAGAATGCGCTTGGCCGGCAACATGACGGTTACACCAACACCAACTCTGTGTAACATAATATAGCGGTTCTTTATGGCAACCACAAACAGCAAAACAATACGTGATGACGTCATTGTATACTTACTGATGACCATGTAAAACAGTCTTTGCAAAAAAAAACAATCGAGTGTATCGTAGTTCAATGAGATCACTTGTTTCCATGAGCAGTAATAACGACAACTCAATAGGCGGTGCAAAAACCAAATAATGACGTCAAAATGCCAGTCTTTTTGGGTTTCAGTGCGTAGCCATCGTTATGTTATATAATAGCCTGATACTGAAATCCAAAAGGACTGGCAGTTTGACGTCATTATTTGGTTTTGCACGCCTGGTGAGTTGTCGTTAGTAGAGCTCAAGGAAACAAGTTATTTCATTGGTTGAACTATTGAATACAACTCACGATTTGTTTTTTTTTTGTTTTTTTTTTTTTTGTGGCAAAAGACTGGCACTTTGACGTCATTTTTTGGTCAGTATCAGGCCATAACTTTACGAAGGCCTCGTTCAGTGTCAGGCGACAACTTAATGATGGTTACGGTTCATGTTGGTCACGCATCAGCGAGAATGATCAATATTATCCAGTAATTTTTTTACCAATCAAAACCTGGAATTTGTGACACACCTTCACACGTGTTCAGACAAACATAGTTGGTTGTTTATATTATAATAACGTGAATGAAATCGACCTCTCTCTGACCATTTTTGTTGTTTTTATACCGCCAAATGTAGAGTCGTCATCAAACAATTGTCTCGATCATATTATAGAGAGAACGAATATGACGTCACTCTGGTCTTTGTTATTGTTTTTTGCCATCCGCGTTAATGAGTGATTTTCACTAAAAATGTATTGACCAGACTTTAAACGTTCGAAGTTACACATAGTTTGTGTGTTGGTCCTTTATAATTCCGGATGGCAATGTTGTGAGCTTTTTAGCCAAACGCATACTATCTATAAACGGTTAAGTTTACACATAGTTTGCTGTGTTGGTTCTATTGATCAAGCGGTAGAATAATGGGTATTTTACTTATAAACACATTGACATACCATCGGTAGTAAAACCTGTGTAGTTTGCCATGTTTACCAATCATTGCCATTGTTTACAGTATGATGAATCAGGACTTTTGAGTTGTAGTAATATTTGTGTTTTATGTTACTTATGTCTTTTTTGTGATAGTATGCGCTTGGCTCAGAAGCTTACAAAATTGCTATCCGGTAGTATAAAGGACTAACACACAGAATTATGTGTAACCTTAAACGTTTATATTCTGGTTAATACAGTTTAGTTAGCATCACTCATAAACGCGGATGGCAAAAAGCAATAACAAAGACCTAAGTGACGTTAACTTCGTTCTATCTAAATTCGCCTTTGAGCACTTTTTGGATCCGTTCCATATCAATTATTACATACCATATTTACATTGCAATACAATTTAGTTCAATCAACGTGCATTTATTTGAAGGTCTTATAACTCAATTCCTTATGGGCTCATTGTTGTAATGGAAATCTAAAAAAAAATGACGCAAAATATTGTCCATTACAACAGTCTAAACTAGGCCCCCTGGATGAGGTTCCTGACCTCCCATAGTGGGCAGGGAGGTACATATCGTATGTATCTTCTACCCCCCTGAATCTGTTTTCCAACATGCTTTCTGTCTTTATCCTGGGCCTGGCCGGAGTCCTTGGCTGTAAGGGAAACAGTCAAATGCATAGTATCCGGATATGCTATTTGTTTCCGTGTAAATCAACCCTCTGTTATGTATTATTATGTTTGTCATTTTGAATGTATAATGTAAACATTTGAGTGTATTCCTCTTTGTTGGATATTGTTCTTGTGTCTAAATGAGACTTATAGGTGATCTCAAACTAAGTACATTGATGGTATGCTCTTGGAATCTCCATCTGATCCCAAGTTCCCTGTTGTCTTACTTTTTCCTGGGTGCTTTAAATGTAATTTTAGAATTTGACTATCCCATTTTCTTCCTTTTTACTGGCGCTGATATAACCTAAATGTGTTGCAAGCGCCGTGAAACCCTTAACAACATTAAAACAAAAAACAAGTTGGCCTATAAGTGGGTTCGGATGCCTGACCTGCATATACGTAAACACGTCGATTTCAACCATCAATGACGATGTGATAATTTTTAAAATATGATATGTAATGAAATAACAAAATATTATACCAGTAACGATACGTATTCATAAATCTTCCTCAGATACGGGTAAAAAAAAAGAATAAAAAAGAATAAATAATCGACTATAGATAGTATGCGCTTGGCTTAGAAGTTCATAACATTGCCATCCGGAAGTACAACGGACCAACACACAGAACTGTGTGTAACCATGAACGTTTAAAGTCGGGTTAAATTAGTTCAGTGAGAATAACTCACAAACGCGGATGGCAAAATATAACAACAAAGGCTTGAGTGACGTCATCTTCGAACTATCTATATCCGGGAATCGAATCCAATCTATTCGCCTGTAATGTGAACGCTCTACCACTCAGCCAGTTATTGGGAATCCGACTGATATTGCCATCCGGAAGTATAAATGGACCAACACACAAAACTGTGTAATCTTAAACGTTTACAGTCTGGTTAATGCCGTTTAGTGAGAATTATTCATAAACGTGGATGGCAAAACAATAAAAAGAGACCCGAGTGAAGTCAACTTTATTCTATCTATAATCCATTTTCTTAATCAACCGCCGTTGTAAATGTTATGTTTTTATTTTCTTCTTTTTTTTTCTTCTTGAATCGAAGACTTTCTACGAGTACAAAACAACAACCACTTAACCTTTTCTATACACGCCATTGCGATTTCATGATAATTTCATACAAATAAATGTCTTCGTCCTCGTCCTCTCACGTAAAGAATAATAATATTATAGGTATTAAAAATTGTCCCAACCATTGGGAGCATGGTGTAGATAATGGTAGCACGTCTAACCGGTAATCAGTAGGTCTAAGGTTCGATCCCCAGTCGAGGTCGACTGATCTTTGGGATGGGTTTTTTTTTCTTGTATTTTTCTTTCTTGCTTTGTCTGTCACCTTTCATACACACATGTTCAGATCTTCATCTTACGATTTCATATCATAGTCAAATGTCAAACTATCAAGATAGCAAATTGTCAATTTCTAGTGGAAAAAAACAAAACACATTGCGTGGGAAAATTGGCCGTAAAATTAGAAGAAAGAAAATAAACCAACCCTTTATTTATTGATGCAATCTATGCGTTTAGTAAAAATAAATTCATAACATCCGTCAGCCGTATGGATAAAACGTACTAAGACACAAAACTATGTGTAACCGTAAAAGTTTATTGTTACAATGTAGTGAGAACTACTCGTAAAAAAGGCTGGCTAAAAACATTACAAAGAGCTAAGTGACGTCAATTTCGTTCTTTCTATAGATGGAATGCGCTTGGCTAAGAAGCTCACAACATTGCCATCCGGAATTATAACAGACCAACACACAAAACTATGTGTGACATTGAACGATTATAGTCTGGTTAATGCAGTTTAGTGAGAATTACTCATAAACGCGGATGGCAAACAATTAACTCTCTCCTTACCAACTATAGGAAAATCGTCACATTAGTTACGATACAACAAACATTTTTCTTATTCAAATTTCTTTTGTACATCACAACATTTAAAGAAAATGAACAGTGTATTGTCATGTTTTGATAAAGAAGTTATGTATGACCTGAAATTTATTCTGAGATAAAAAAATCTATTTTTGTGTTAGTTGGGTGCTAAGTTTTGGTGAAAATACTGATTATGGCTGATGAGGAGAGAGTTAAAACATTTTCTGAACGATCCAAATGCGACTTTTTTTGGGTTAGAATGAAAAAAAAGTCACCTCTTCAAGTATTATCTCAATCAATTATTCTCCGGGAAATCAGATAGAAGCCACGATGAGCCACGATAAAGGCAAACTCACCCCGGGTAATCGGGTGACATTTACATAAGTCAATACTCATTCTCTTGTTAACTCACTAAACCCAAACACCGACTTGGCTAAGAAGCTCATAACATTGCAATCCGGAAGTATAACGGACCAACACACGAAACTGTGTGTATCCATGAACGTTTATAGTCGGGTTAATACAGTTCAGTGATCATTACTCATAAACGCGGATGGCAAAAAACAATAACAAAGACCTGAGTGACGTCATCTTCGAACTATCTATATCCGTAGTTTACCCTGGTTACTTTTACCCCATTCCTATTTATTACATTTTTTTTCTGAGATAAATTATAGGCGTATCTAGTATCAAAGTTAATAATTTTAGTTTAAACATGTTAATGGTAGTTGAATATAACTATCTATGGACATGCTAATTTTTAATACATATTTTTTTTTCAAATTTTGAAAAGTAGCAAAAATCTATAAATTTAATTTAAATTGAGCTTTATATAGCGCAATATCCACTTAATGTGCTCAAAGCGCTTTACAAGGGGTCCCTGGTTAACAGCAACATTTAACATGTAGGACGGGACATGACGCCTGTCAGGCGATATTACAATTTTTCGGACAAACACAACGCTATTAACGACCAGGTACTCATTTTACACCTGAGTACGGTGAGAGAATGTGAGTAAGGAGCCTTTTCCAAGGACTCAACTATGCACCGAGCGCGAGGCTCGAACCCAGGACCTCCGATCCGAAAGCGAGTGTCATACCACAAGACCACATAGCCGCACATATAGGATTGAGTGAGTTAAACCAACGTTGACAATGATCGTTGATGAATAATAGGTCAACAGTAGAGACCGACAAACAGTAAACACATAACATTGAAGAGAAATAAAACCCCAAACGATAACAATCAACACGTGTGCTTTTATAAAGCGCAATATCCACTAAACGTGCTCAAAGCGCTTTACAAAGGGTCTGTTGACATTTACATAAGTCAATACCCATTCTCTTGTTAACCAAGCGTTGCCATTGATCGTTGATGAATTAATAGGTCAATAGTAGACAGTGAGAAACAATAAACACATAACAATTTAAAAAAAAAACAAAAGAAAAAAAAAAAAAAAAAAAAACAACAAAAAGCTTTAGCAAAATCCACAAAACGTACTCAAAGAACTTTACAAAAGTCGTGAGCAACAGCAACATTTAACAATGTAGAACGGGACATGATGCCCATTAGGCGATATTAAGTTGGGTTTTTTTTCTGACAGAGACAAAGCTGTTAACGGCCAGGTACGTATTTTACACCTGAGTACGGCGAGAGAATGTGAGTAATGAGCTTTCTCCAAGGACTCAACAATGTGTCAATGTTGATACATGATATCATTGTTGTTGTTGGCTCTTTGGTCATATTCTCTCACCGTACTTAGGTGTGAAATGAGTACCTGACCGTTAACAGAGTTTGTTGTCTCTGTCGAAAAAGAAAATTGTATTATCGCCTAACAGGCGTCAGGTCTCGTTCTACATGCGTGTTGCTGTTGGTTGATCAGGGACCCTTTGTAGAGCGCTTTGAGCACGTTTAGTGGATATTGCGCTATATAAAAGGTCAAAAGTTTTGTTATTTTGTTGTTTATAATATTTTTTTTGTTTGCATCAAATCGACCTTGGCTTGTAAAGAGTTAAAATAGAAAAATAAAATGATTGGAAAGTACGAGAAGGCAATACTGCCTTACTCTGGAAAAACCCTTATTAAAAATTTTGGCCAGAAAACTCGTCCTTCAAATATCGATCGATTTAAATGACCCTCATCTTAGTAAAAAAAAACCTCTCAAACCTGGGACTTCGCAAAGTCCCAGATTTGAGTTTTTGCGAAGATGAGGGTCGTTTAAATCGATCTAGATTTGAAGGATAAGT